>NW_024412423.1:503434-563373 GCF_014898765.1 Herpailurus yagouaroundi
GTGTGTGTGTGTGTGTGTGTGTGTGTGTGTGTGTGTGTGTGTGTGTGATGTTTATTGAGAGAGAGTGAGCGGGAAAGTAGCAGAGAGAGGAGGGGAGAGAATCCCAAGCAGGCTCCACACTCAGCACAGAGCCTGACACAGGGCTTGAACTCACATACCGTGACATCGTGACCTGAACCAAAACCAACAGTCAGACACTTAACCAAGTGAGCCACCCAGGCACCCCTATGTTATATACATTTTAACGCAATTTTCAAAAAGAAAAGTATACTCGATCCAAAAGAAGACTGAAAAAAGGAATAAAGAACAGATGGGACAAAAGAAATACCAAGATGATGGACTTAATCATAACCATAACAATAATCACATTAAACGTATGTGGTCTAAACACCTCCATTAAAAGCAGAGATTAACAGATTGGATAAAAAAAAAGTAGGACCTAACCATATGATGCCTACAAGTGACCTACTTCAAATATAAAAATACAAATAGGTCAAAAGAATGAAAAACAGATCACAAATCAAGATAAAGTAGATTAGTATTTCAGAGCAAAGCTACTGCCAGGGATAAAAGTCACTTCTTAATCATAAATCAGTCGATTGGTAAGAAGACATGGCCCCCAAACACTGGTGCTCCTACTGAGAAAGCTTCAGAATAACATGGAGTGAAAACTAACAGGATGCTGCAGTGAGAAGTAGACAGACCTGCAGTTATAGTCCGAATTTCAGCACCCCTCCCTCAGTAATTAAAGGAACAAGTGGATAGAAAATCAGTGCGCATATAAAAGATTTAAACATAACTAATTCAGCCTGGTTGACATTTAAAGAACAATCCATCCAACAAAAGCAAAATACACATTCTTTTGACGTGTATTCTAAGCCATAAAACAAGTCTCAATAGATTTAACAGGATTCAAGTCCAACAAAATATGCTCTCCGACCACTTGGAATTAAATGGAGACATCAATAACAGAAAAATCTTTGAAAAACTCAAATATTTAGAAACTAACTTACTTTTAAATAACCCATGAGATAAAGATAAAAGGTAAATTCGAGAATCATTTGAACTGAATGAAAATGAAAACGCAGAATATCAGAATTTTGAAAGTTCCACTAAAGCTGTACTTTATATTAGAAAAGACGAAAGTTCTGAAATTAATACTCTCAGCTGATGCCTTAAGAAACTGGGGGAGGGGCACCTGAGTGGCTGTCAGTTAAGCATCTTGGTTTCAGCTCAGATCATGATCTCACAGTTTAAGCCCCACTTTGGGCTCTGCACTGGCAGCATGGGGCTTGCTTGGGATTCTCTGTCTCCTCTCTCTCTGCCTCTCCCCAACTCATGCTGTCTCTGTCTCTCTCAAAATAAATAAACTTTTAAAAATTAAAAAAAAAAACTGGGGGGAAAGGAGCAAATTAAATCCAAAGTAAGCAGAAGAAAGGAAGTAACAAAAGATCAGAGCAGCAGTCAGTGAATTAGAAAACCGAAAATAATGGCTCTAAGAGAAAATCAATAAAATTGATAAGCCTCTGGCCAAATTGATCAGGAGGAAAAGAGAGAAGGCACAAATTAGCAATATCAAAAATGAGAGCAGTGACATCACTACACATTATAAGGATAACCAGTGAATGTTATGAATATTTCTATGGCAATAAATTTGACAACTTCTATGAAATGGACAAATTGCATGAAAGACACTAATGACCAGAGCACATGTGAGATAAAAAGATAAATAGCCCTGTGTCTATCAGGAAAGTGCACTTGTGCACTTAAAACCTTTAAAAAAAGTGCGATTAAAACCTTAAAAAAAAAAATCTCCAGGCAGGTGGTTTCTGGTAAGTTCTGTCAAACATTTAAGGAAGAAATATATAAACTCTAGAAAATTGAAAAGGCAGGAACTCCATATTTTAAATATAGCCAGCATCTTCCTGATACCAAAACAAGATAAACACATTACAAAACAGAAAACTACAGACCAGAATCCCTCTTGAACAAAAATGTAAAAATTCTAAAGAAATTTTAGCAAATCATACCCAATAATGGGTAAACAGGATAATTCATCATGACCAGGTGGTATTGATCCCAAGAATGCAAGGCTGTTTTAACATTAAGAAATTAACCAATGTAATTTACCATTTTAACAAACAAAAGAATAAGAAAAGAAAACCATATGTTTCAGTAGATGGAGGAAAATACATTTGCCAAAATCAAACATCCCTTCCCAATTATAAAACTTTTTGCAAACGGGGCATTAAAGGTAAGTTCTTAAACTGGTGAGGGCATCCAAGGAAAACTAGCAGCTATACCATCGTACTAAATGATGAAAGATCAAATGCTTTTTAAGATTAGGAACAATAGAAAGATTTGTGCTCTGATGAATTTTATTTCCACATTGTACCAGAAGTTCTAACCAGTACAGCAAGGAATAAAGAAAAGAAATAAAAGGTACCTGTATTAGAAATGAAAAGTAGGGGCACCTGGCTGGCTCAGTCGGTTAAGCATCTGACTTCGGCTCAGGTCGTGATCTCACAGTTCATGAGTTCAAGCCCCATGTTGGGCTCTGTGCTGACAGCTCAGACCCTGGAGCCTGCTTCAGATTCTGTCTCCCCCTCTCCCTTTCTGCCCTTCCCCTGCTCAATCTCTCTCTCTCTCTCAAAAATAAACATTAAAAAAATTAAAAATGAATAAGTAAAGCCGTCTTCATTCACAAAGCACATTAGTGTCTGTAAAAAATTTGATAGAGTCTGTAAAAAGGTTTCTGGAACTAATAAATGGGTGTTAGCAAGGTTGAGAGATACAATATCAATATACAAAAATCAACTTTATTTCTCTACAAGCAGTAAATGAGAATTGAATTTTTTTAAGTACAATTTTCATTAGCATTAAACACAATAGAATCAACAGGAAATTATTAGAGATCTGACAAAAGATGTGCAAGACCTGTACAGGGAATACTATAAAATATTGCTGAGAGAAATAAGAGCTAAGTAGATGGAGAGAGATACATTGTTCAAGGGAAGACTCAATACTATTAAGATGTCACTTCTTTCCATATTGATCTGTGCATTCAGTGCA
Source organism: Herpailurus yagouaroundi (assembly GCF_014898765.1). Lineage (NCBI taxonomy): Eukaryota > Metazoa > Chordata > Mammalia > Carnivora > Felidae > Herpailurus > Herpailurus yagouaroundi. Next base: position 506,507 of record NW_024412423.1, read on the forward strand.
GTCAATCATAATGTAAATCCCAAATAACTTTTTTTATAGAAATTGACAAGCTTAACCTAAAATTCTTATGGGAGTGCCCTGGGTCAAGAACAACCAAAAGGAAGTTGGAAAAGAAGTTGGAGGTGTAACACCACGTGATTTCAAATTTGTTCTTACAAAGCACTACAAGAAATTAATGATTGTGATATTTACTTAATGATAGATAAATGATACAAAATAGTGTTCAGACACAGTCCCACACATTTATGGGCAGGTGGTTTTTGCCAGATGTACAAAGGCAATTTTGTGGAGAAAGAGCAGCCCTTTCAACAATTGGTGCTGGAAGAACTGGGTAGCATATGCAAAAAAAAAACCAAAAAACCACCATGATCAGTACCTCACACCATATACAGAATTAACTCAATATGGATCAGAGGCCTACATACAAAACCTAAAACAATAAAACTTGTAGAAAAGAAAATAAGGGAAAGTCTTATAACCTTGGCTTAGACAAAAATTGCTTAGATATGACACCAGAATATAGTCCACAAATGGAAAATTGATAAACTGACCATCAAAATTAAAAACTTATGCCACAGGAACACCTGTGTGGCTCAGTCAGTTAAGTATCTGACTTCTCAGCTCAGGTTGTGATCTCACAGTTCATGAGTTCAAGCCCCATGTTGGGCTCTGTGCTGACAGCTCAGAGCCTAGAGCCTGCTTCGGATTCTGTGTCTCCCTCTCTTCCTGCCCCTCCCCTGCTCGCACTCTGTCTGTCTATCTCTCAAAAATAAATAAACATTTTTTAAAAAATGAAACATATGCCACAGAGTGACAGAAGATATATACAAACGGAATTGTGATTAGAATATGCAAAATACTCTCTCAAGTCAATAAGAGAGCAACTCAGTAGAAAAATGGGCAAAAGATTCAGACACTTCACCAGAGAAGATATGCACATGGCAAAGAGGTACCTGAAAAAATGCTCTCTGCCATTAGTCTTAGGGAAATGCAAATTTAAACCACATTGAGATAACCACTACACACCTCTTAGAGTGATCACAATCAAATGAAAAAAACTGGCCATACCAAGTGTTGGTGAGGATGTGGAGGAACCGGGATTTTCATACACAACTTACGGAAACATAAAATGGTCCACTCACATGGGAAAGCACTTTGACAGCCTGTTGAAAAGCCAAACACACCCACCATACTAGCTGGTCTTCCCTCCTTTGTAAGTATTTACCCCAGAGAAAAGAAAGCACAGGTCTTTACAAAGATTTGTACAAGTAAATAAAGTGGTTTTCAGCTTTGTTCATTGAAGCCAAAAGCTGGGAAACAATACAAAAGTTCCATCAACAGGTAAAAAAATAAATACATGGTGGTATAATCTGTGTAATGGGATACTTCATGGCCTAAGAAAGCAATGAACTATTGATACATGCAACAATATGCATTAATTTGTTACTTATTTTTGAGAGTGCGTGCACTTGCAAACAAGTCAGGGAGGGGCTGAGAGGGTGGTGGAGAGAGAATCCCAAGCCGGCTCTGCACTATCAACATGGAGCCCACTGTGGGGCTTGCACTCACAAACTGTGAGATCATAACCTGAGCCAAAACCAAGAGTCGGACGCTTAAATGACTGAGCCACCCAGGTGCCTCAACATCACGGCTTAGTCTTAAGATAATTATGCCTAGTAAAAGAAACTTCGTGCAGAATAGTACATGCTGTAATACTGTATTGTGTTTGTGTAAAACTCTGAAAAAAGCAAAAAGTGGATGGGTGGAATGGTGGCAGGAAGAAGGGATTAGGAAGAGGCACAAAGAAATTGGGGGATGAGGGATGCTGTCTTGATGGTAGTGATGCTTTCAAGGGCCATGTCAAAACCTCAAATTGTACACTTTAAACATGCAGTTTAGGGCGCCTGAGTGGCTTGGTTAAGTGTCTGACATTGGATCAGGTCATGATCTCTCAGTTCGTGGGTTTGAGCCCCATGTCGGGTTCTGTGCTGACAGCTCAGAGCCTAGAGCTTGCTTCAGATTGTGTCTCCCTCTCTCTCTGACCCTCCCCAGCTCGCACTCTCTGTGTCTTTCAAAAATTAATAAACATTAAACATGCAGTTTAAGTCAGTTCTGTTTCCATAATGCTAAAGATACATACATTATACAGATTAGGAAAGACTTGAGGGGAACAGCAACCAAATGCAATGTTTGGACTTTGTATTCCGAGTCAGACAAGCCAACTATATAAAGACATCCTGGAAACAACTGGGGATATTGTAGTAAGGTCTGAGTATTTGATAATGTTGATTAATTAGTGTTAATTTTGTTAGGTAAGACAGTGGCACCAAACGAAAGTCCTGTCAGAATGAAGATGTTGTGGGGGAAATGATACCATGCTTGTGATAGGCTTTGAAGTCCCCTAGCACAGTAAAGAGGAGGGGACAGATGAAGAATATAGGTAAAATATTGATCATTGAAGCTACATGTGGATACATAATGCATATGGTTCATTGAATTCTTTTGTGTGTTTTTTTAAATCTCCCTAAATTTTTTATGTTTCTAATATTTTTTTTGTAATCCTCCGGATATAAAATCAGGGTCCTCTCTTCTAGCTCCCACCAACCTCCTTCACCCTCAGCATCTGCCTCTTCCCACAGTTCAGGATTTGCTTGTGTGTAGTGGCCACCTATCCCCGTGTGCCTGTCTGTACCTCCTATCCCCAGGTGATTATTGGTAGGGCCCTCTGACTCTCAAAACATTCTCATTTGCACAATAAAATATATGCTCCTCCTAGTCATAGCAAATGATAATTTCCTTCACCTTCCTGTGTTTCACACCTCTTTATCTTTATTAGATCATTCCTTTGTCTAGGAGTTCCCCCTCCTACCCCTGTGCTTTTTCTTATCAAATTACTTCCCATGAGTGTTCCAAGTCTCAGCTCAGGCATCCTGTCCTCAAGCCCTTCCCTGACCTGCCTCCCCTGCCCTGTCCCACCCACCTGCGTTAGGCTGCCCCCCCCCACCCCCCTTTGTGCTGTCTCCCTACTCGGGCATGCCCTGCTGTACAACATTCAGTTAAAATGTGTTGACTGGTCTGTTCCTCAGTTCGGTTAACTTTTCAAGATTAGGAGTGCACAGTCTTTCCACCTGTAGGTCCTTGGTATCTAGCAGGGCTAGCAGCGTCTGGCAAAATGTTGGATAAATCCAGCCTTTGAGATTCCGTAACTTAACCTGTTCAGACAACCCAACCCTGGAAAGATAAACACACCTTCCTAAGATCATGGAGCATTGTAGTAGCAGAGACAGAAGGAGAGCCCGTGACCACCTCTCTTCCACTGTGCCTGACAACGTGATAAGCATTTTCGGGCGCATCAGAGGTTCCTTTTACTAAGACAGCTTATGTATACATCTAATCATCCTTGAAGCTGAATAGGAAAGCTGTTAGAACAGTAGTAGTGCTGTGACCTGTACAAGAAGTAGATTTCAATAATGCTGTAATATTGTAAAGGTTTATTAAATATAGAATACAGTAGTGAGTAGGACACCTGGTTTTTTTCATTATTACACACTTTTTTCATTATTCAACCAGAATAATTCATTAATTCAATTCAGAATGCTGAATCTGTGAGGAAAATGCCAGTTTTTTACATTTTTTAACTGCTTTTTTAGAATCCATTTCCTATGATATGACATGGAGAATGTTGTAAGATAACAGGGACTGTATATTTAATTATTTTAAAATCAAGAACGTAATCCAGAGGGGCGCCTGAGTGGCTCAGTTGGTTGAGTGTCCAACTTCGGCTCAGGTCAATCTCGCGGTTCATGAGTTCAAGCCCCACATCAGGTTCCATGCTGACAGTGCAGAGCCTGCTTCAGATCCTCTGTCCCTCTCTCTCTCTGCCCTTGCCCCACTTGCACACTGTCAAAAATATATGTATTTTTTTTAACATTTATTCATTTTTGAGAGACAGTACAGGCAGGAGAGGGACTGGGGTGGGGCGGGGGCTGGTGGGGGGGGAGGGGGGAAGACACAGAATCTGAAGCAGGCTCCAGGCTCTGAGCTGTTAGCACAGAGCCTGACGTGGGGTTTGAACCCACAAACTGTGAGATCATGATCTGAATTAAGTCGGAAGCTTAACTGACTGAGCCACCCCGGTGCCCCAGACACTCAAAATAAATAAAACCTTTAAAAAAAAAAACAAAGAACACCTTATCCAGAGATCTTGCATTTAAAGTCTGTTTCTCTTTGTAATTTTCATAGCGTCGTCTTGGAGATGCCGCTAAGAAAGCCATCAGCAAATTGACAACAAGAACAGTAAAAAAGGGTGACAAGGTATAGTAGTGAAATAACCTTAATACTGTAAAAATAATAAAGTAGTTTTGCTTTTAATTGGTGGGAGAGAATACATCCTAATCATCTGTGTCTCGTTTGTTAGGTGATTCCTTTTCTCCAGGTAAACCCCTGCTTTATTTTAAACTAACCTCCCCTTGAATTCTTACACTTAGCATGCCTCCTTTGAAGGCCCTCCATTCTGTTTTTTACTTTCCTGGACTTTTCGGTGCTCCTGCCATTATCAGCTTCCTTGGTCTACTTACAATTAGTTACCCCAGCTGTGGTGTTCCACGGAGCTTTCTCCTGCCGCAACCAGGGATACTTTCGGGAAGAATGCTAATTAACGGGTCCGTCGGTACACTCAGTGGCCAAGAATAAACATTCTCCTCCCTATGCTTCCTGAAACCTGGCCGCACCTCCTTTGCTTAGCCCTTCGCCAGTTAAACAGAGAGCTGGAGGCCCACATCTCGAAGGAGTGTCATTCGCAAGGTGCTTTCTGTATGGCAGGCTAGACTGGTGGAAGGAAGACCACAGTGTGTCAGGGTTGAGCCCTCGGCTTGGGGACTGAATGAGAAGAGCAGTGACTGAGGCTGTGGCTGAGAGCTGCTGACAACAATTCCCCAGTCAGGTCTCCAGTTACGTGGAGCCCGCTTCTGCTCTATAAGGACAAAGTAGCAACCTGGTGTTAGACCCTACATCCAATGTACTCAGTTATCTAAAATGAAAAAGTTGCATCTCTAAAGGCGTAAATCCCAAACTGTTTTCTGCCCTACCCCCTGGCACATTTTAACAAACAGCTCTGGGAGGATGATTTCAGATGAGTTTCCATCCTCCTTAGTTTCACTACTTTCTGGACTTCACTCATTTTTATTCCCACCACCTTGACATCACCATATCCAGTTTTTCATTGCAGAAAATAACAGCAGCATCAAAACAGCTGCCCTCCAACCCCAGAGGAGTGCTCACCCCTATGAATGCTTTCTTGGCCCAGCAGCCACATTAATCTAAAATTCCCTGGAGCTGGTGTAGCCTGTCCCTCCCTACTGTGTCCTTCAGGCTAACACAAAACAATCTTTCCTTATTCAGAACAACACCTCTTCCTAGTTTGTACCTCCTAGACCTACCAAGTGTTGTCCCACTGAGTTTCAGTCCAAGTGGCCACGACACAGCAAAGTGTCTCACCCTTCCTGGCTTGGGCTCCTGGAAATGCTAACTCAGGGGAATCCATTTTCCAGCACAGATGAGGAAGGAAGCCAGTTAACCTCATGACCAGACACCTGCTGACTCTTCCTGACCCTTGATAAAGACCCAGTAATGAGTTGGGCCATGACCATGCTCTACCCCAAATCTGTGACCAGCTCCCGTCCTTGGGGCTTTGTCTTTTGGGGGCTCACTGTCCTTTCTGCCTGTACTTAGACATGTGGTCACACGACCCTTCTGATGAAGATGCACATTGTGGAAGGTGTGCAGTGACCTGGACCAGAACAGTGCTGCAGCAGTGGGAGGAGGGGGAGTGAGAGGATGGTCCAAGGTAATAGTGGATTTGAACCTTGTTTTTTTGACTTCTGAGACACTTCACAAACAGAAGTAGTATTAACTGTTACAACATAGTTTAAAAACAAAGAGTGGTTGAGATGCAATTTGGGTCAATACAGGTAAGCAAATGAAAACACATTAAAATTGTTCATAACTTTTCATAATCACTTGCTTACCATAGTTGCCACAGGAGAGTTCTTAGCGGGATTGTATCTCCTCTATTTAGGTGTATCTTTAGTTTTAGCGTGTGACTTTTGTGCCTGTGCTTTTCATTGCAGGAAACAGACCCAGACTTTGATCACTGCGCAGTCTGCATTGAGAGCTATAAGCAGAATGATGTTGTCCGGATTCTCCCCTGCAAGTATGTCAGGTTTCTTGGCTTAAAAAGGACTAATCCTAATGTGGTTTGCATGTGTCCCTTTCAGAGTGGTTATCCTACTGGCTTTTGAGAGCCACCTTACCCATGGCTCTTGTGGCCGGCAGCAGGCCGTGCTGCCTCAGCACAGACTGCACGGACTTCTCTGCCTTGAGAAACACAAGGGGAAAAAACATCTGGACACATCATAGCCTAAGAGCATTAAGGTCACGAATTTTTAAAGTATGTTTTTAAGTCTATTTGTTTATTTTGAGAGAGACAGAGACAGTGCAAGTCGGGGAGGAGCAGAGAGAGGGTGAGAGAGAGAATCCCAAGCAGGCTCCACGCTGCCAGCACAGAGCCTAACACGGGACTCAAACGCACAAAACTGAGATCATGACGTAACCTGAAACAAAGAGCCAGACCCTTAACCCACTGAGCACCCAGGTGCCCAGGGTCAAGAATTTTTAACTCTGTGACTTTTATGGGTTTCAAAACCAGCCACTTGTTCCTCTCCCTATTAAATGTGAGCACATCACTAGGCCCTCCGACAAAGGCTCAGTGATGCTCACTTGGCGGTGGAAACCAGAACTGTGGGGCTTGGACGGATGCTTCCCCCAAGCATTGGGGGACTGCTGGGTGCTGTGTGCCTGCTCCAGGCCAGTCACTCTGCTCTGTGCTCTCAGAATTTGCTGTCCTGGGAGAGGGTCAGTGCTTTTCTCCCCATCATACAGTGAAGGACAGTGACGCTCCTAGTGGATGCCAAGGCCACACAATCCAGAAATGGCAGAGTCCAAGTAAAGGTCAGCCTTGAATGTTGGCACTCCAGACCTGGGGCCACATACCTCCCTCCAGAAAGAGGGTCTTCACCTGTATTGTGGCACTCTCTAAAAAGAGCAGATGTTCTTTGGAAGCATGTTGATTTTTGCCACAGCGCCATCTCAAGCTAGGGATTGTAAAACAGTAAGACGCACAATTCTGAGTGTTGATTGGAAAAATACAAAATCGCTGAAAATCGAGGACTTTTCCTCTTCCTTCTCCCTTCTCTTAAAACACACGCTACTTGACCCTGACCTTCTAATAACATGGAACATGGGAGCAAATAAGATAAATGTCAGTATTTGTCTCCATGAGGCTATTTTGAACCCAGAAAGATCTGTGGGTTTGTTTTTTTTTTTTAATCCTAAACTCAAGAATAATTCCATATGCTGAAACAGAAAACCAGAGTCTGGAAGTCAGGTCAGTCTAGTTTATATACAAAGGATAATCTACAAAACTGTCCTATAGAAAACTAAATTGCGTAATTATATAATTAGATTTCCTTCACCTGTCATCATTGGTCACATGAGGCTGAAGGAAAGACACATCCAAGTACAAACCAGGAAAAAGATTAGTAGGTACATTATAAAACATTATCATCTCTCAGCTGCTTTTTAAAAATGTTTTTACATGCACAGATTTCTTCTGACACTAGAATCACCAGGAAGAAGCCAAATTCCATCTTCATATTTCAGGCCAGGGTCCCTCCTCCAGAGGAACCATCTGGACGTAAGCACAAAAGGCCTCTAAAGCCATTCATGCTTATGACTGATGAGAGGGTGTCTTCCTCAGGGGAGCCTTGGCCAAAGATGGATTACTCCAGAAACTTGCTCCCCATGCCCCCCGCCCCCTTAAGCATTGGCTTTTCCAGCATTTTGTTCTTAGTCCTCCTTTTTCTTAACTTCATTCAGTGCTTTCCAGACCTGACTCTGTGTTGGAATCAGTGGGGAACATTTAGAAACATCACGGAGCCCAGGTGTGTGGTTTTGAATAGGTGCCTGAGCAATGCTGAAACTGCATGCCCTCCATCAGAGTCTAGAGCTCGGCCTGCTCTTAGCCATCCCTGTGGCTGCTCCTGCCACCAGAGAACTGGTTCTCACCCTTTGTGTCCATGGTCTGCTTTTGAGTATTAAAATTTTGGCAACGGTTAGCAACACTTCCTTGTACACGTAGTTAGGGCACTGCTCCCTCAGTCAGCTGTCTTCCATGCTGGGCCCTTGTCTGGACTAGACATGCCCACTGCCTGTATATCAGAGCTCCCCTTTTGCCTTGGAGCAGGTTGGTGTCTGTACCGCTTACTTCTTAAGCCTCAATAAGTTGTAGCTTTCTCTAAGCTGTGTCACACAACATGCTTGGCAGAACCATTCACCTTACCAAAACGGTAACAATAGCATAATTCTCATGTACGGTAAAAATCAACTTTGCACATTGAGCAACGTTTTGTGGGACCAGAATTGACAACTTTTCACCTGGAGCCAGGTTTCCGAGCCTTGGCACTGTTGACATTTGGGGCCGGTGTGGAGGGGTGGGGGAGGCTGCCCTGTGCATTGTGGGATATTTAGCAGGATCCCAGGCTCCACCCACTAGATGCCGGTAGCACCCCACACACAGTTGTGACAACCACAGATGTCAGCAGTTGAGAACCACAGACCTTACAGGATGACCTCGCTCACATACCCATCTTCACCTCAAATCTTGTCTAAGCCTCTGGTTTCCGGTAGGCTCCTCTAGAGTACTTTCAAGTTGCTTCTGGCCTGTGCCCCTGCCTACTCTGTTCCCTCAGCCTGGGACACCCTGCCCTTCCTCTCTCACCTGTAGGTCTTTGAGACCGAGCATCTCCCTTGAGCCCTCGTTGCCAAGTGGCACTGGTGCCTCCCTGCCTCCTGTGGGACTCCAGGCAGACCCCCAACTGGGCCCAGGGTGCTGCCTAGAGCCCTTCCCTTTCCCGGTCAGCTCTTCTCATTCCTCACAGCCACACTTCTAAGTGTGTTCTGTCTCCTTTAAACACCTCAGCTCATCCCTTTGTTCCTCACTCTTGCTGGAGAGCTTCCTCATCACCTCCACGGAAGAAATAATGGTTGTTAGATACTGAAATTCTCAGCTGCCTGACAGCAAGCTTTCAGGTACACCTGCCTCCCAGCCACGCCTGCAGCGTCCCCTCCTGTCTGGGTGGAGGAGGACCCCCTTGTTCCAATGTGCCCCTTCCCTTCCTCAGGGACCTTGCTCTGTAGACTGTCTGCTCCTGCCAGGTTTTGTTCTTTCTATCCCTGGCATCTTGACATAAGCAAGCACTTCCTGCAGCAGTTTCTTAATCTGTCTCCAAATACCGCCCTGCAGCCCCTCCCCTCACCCCCAGATTTAGGGAAGGATCTGTGCTCACTGTAACCTTCTTCACCTGAGTAAGGGAAGAAGAAAACCTAGGTGCCTTTGTTTCTGTCCATCCTTGATTTTCAACCAGCCTGTCTGCAGACTGAACTTTCTGTCTGTCGATAGCAGTGCCCTCATGGATTGCTGGCTTTTTGGTGCATGACCTTTACTTTTCGTCCTCTGTCACGTTCATTTACTGCGAACAGATGGTGGTTGGCATTGCTCTGGGGCCTCCTGCTTGTGTCAGTTGATTACGGCTGATCATCTAGGATGTTCGCCAGCATGCCCTAGAGACTACCGCCTTATTTAGACCTCTGATTTAAAGGTCAGCCACAAAATTTTTTAGTGGTTAAAAATACTTTTCAGAAGTGGAGTGCCGCAGCTTGGATAAACATGTGTCCGAGATGCCACTTTGGGTGCTAAGAGGGGTGCATCGCTGTGGTGCCCCACCTCGAAGGAGCGCCTATTTGCATAGCGTCTGCTGCCAGGCCCAGCGAGGGGGGAGAGTTCTCATCTCTGACCTTTAGTAATCCCAGGTCCTTTTATATTTGTCAGGTTCTTACATGGCACCAAGAGGCTGCAGAGCTGTGCAAACAACTCCCCTTTAGTGTGCACTCCTCACCCCACCCCCAGCCATCGTTCTACTCTCTCTAGTTTGTGTTGGTTCGGGAAGGAGGAAAGGGGGCGGACACCGTATGCAGTGCAGTTCTGCTGGTTTTGTTCCTTTCGTGTTCCATAAATTCTGCATTCTGTACCCCAAGGTATTTCTTCTAAGAATAAAGAACTGTTCTGTTGAAGTTGTGATCTGCTTGTCCTTCCCATGGTTCCCTGTTCCTCAGCCCATTACCTGCCTTCCATCCCTGTCCCTATCCACCTCTCTGTCCTGAATGCTTCTGTGTGTGTGTACTTTGACTACTCGAGTCTCTCAAAGGGCTTCTTCTCAAAGTCTGGTTGGCCCCAGCTGCCGCCCAGTGAGACGTCCGTGGTACACGTGCAAGCTAGTCCGAGGTCATAGGTGCTGGGCGTGCCAGCACCTGAGGCCCACTCACTCGTTCTGTCATGTGAAATGTTACCATTAACTTTGCCTGAGTGTATGTTTAATAGTACCTTTCCTTTGCACGCCATTGGTGCTTTTCTAAGTATTCCACAACAGTTTGTTGCATACTGCTCCAAACAGCCTCACAAGGTAGAGCTTGCCTTCCTTCCCTGCCCCCCTCCCTACTCCACCTCTGTGGCTTGCTGGCCACACAGCGGAGTCAGGAAGGCTCCACACACTGTAGCAGCAGAACTGTGTCTGGGAAGAAGGGGGAGGCCACCAGGCTGAGCTTGGTGCAGCAGTGAAGCAAGAGGGTAAGGACATGGGTGATGAGGGAAAGAAGGAGCACAGGTCACTCACTCACTGAGATTCCAGCAGCGACCCCAAGGGGGTTGGGGTCAGGGGGCCCCAGGGGAACAAGAAAGCTGCCCGGCTGTGTTCAGATGAGAGGGAAATGCTGAGGGAACCAGGCTGGCCATCTCCCCATCTCGCTCCAGGGGAGGTACAGGAACTCAGCTGTTGGGAAATCTGTCAAAGGAGGGAGGGGGCAGGTGGCAGACTGGGGTGGGGGTCAAGAGTAGGAGAGCCATGGGTTAGACACATAGTCAAAAGGAAAAGTTTTTTTGTTTGTTTTAAGAAAAAAAAATTTTTTTCGGATTTTGAGTTAGCTAGGAAAAGGAGACATTCTCAGTTTGTCCCTGAAGACCCAGTTAGTCTTTGTTGTCCATTACAGTACCCAAGGGGGGCTGGAGAGACACTTTCTTTTGCATCTACAAACCTATAAGGTCCAACATAAAAAAAATGCATAAGAAAATGCATTTATAACTAAAGGAACAGATAAGCAGAGAATACTCAGCTCATGGAGCCTTAAAAATTAAATATGGGATTATAACTTTTATTCTTTCTGAACAACCAGTGATAAAAAAGAAAGGCAGTAGGTTAAGAAAAACGGAAAGAAGGGGGGTGACAGTAGGTTAAGAAAAAGGTGACAGGGAGGTGACAGGGAAGAGGGAGAGCAAACCACCATTTGCCCCCAGGCCTCTGCTGCTTGCTGAAACCAAGGTCCCCACAAACAGCTGGCTAAAGTCAGCGCCCTCCCCCCACGGAGGTCACACAACCTCAGCTCTCCTGTCACCTGCCAACTGCCCAAAGTCCATCGCAGAACTGGCCTCAAGCGCCTCTCCCAGCCACCCACCTCTACCCAATGCTAACCAAACCCTCAGAGGTCTGTAGGCCAGGGGTTAGGCAGATGCACCCTTGTAAGGGGGAGGATCTGTCACTTAGCCAACCTGAAGGGATCTGAATCCCCAGAAAGATTAGAACCCTTGTTCTAGTCTCTGCCAGACTATAGCAAACACCAGCTCTTAAAACACCCGCCCAGGGGGGGCCCTGTGGGTGGGAGCACTCTTGGAGCATTCTCACATGAGAATAAAAGGAACAAGAAGCAGACATGACAAGGCCTTGTGTGTTGTAAATGAATTTCAAGCTCCCCTATGGTTTGGTGACTTTAACCCCTTAAGTAGAAACCTGCAGGTTTAAATAAAAGCCTCCAGGGATGATGAGGTTCTAGTTCATTACTTTATCTGCAGGCTTCCCACGAGATGGATAAATTCAGACTTCATGATCATTATTCTTACCCAAAGTAATTGAGTGCACGGTCACCAAGTGGCAGCAGGTGGGCACACACGTGTTGTTCATATTGAAGCTGTAGGTATGAATGTTTCTTCCAAATCCCAGTTAAAGCAGTGAGTTCTTTAGACCTCTTTTTTTTAATCAAAACTGCAATTTTTTGAACAGCTATATATAACTGTAAGCCACATATAAATTATAAATTGACAAAGTTTTAAAGGCATACCATGTTTCAATTTGATATCTTTCTTAACATTTCTTTTATCCCAAGACTCCACGTATAGTTACTCCAAAGGTGCTTGAATCTGCCTCTTTCAAGGTGCTGGGCAGAGGTCCCAGCATCTGCCTCTTTCCCTGTTTGGCCAGGACTCTGGGGCTTCTGTGTGGCTTCATTTCAACCTCTGAGAGCTGCCATGGGGAGTACTTGAACTTGAGAAATGATTTCCACAGCTCCCTCAAAGTGTTCTCTCACTTCCAAAAGGTGCAATGTCCCTTTTCTAAGAATGCTAAACTCTCCACAACTGACTTAGGTTCAGTTGCTAGGATGCGACTTCCACTCTCCTGAGCAAGAGCAAATCACCCATCCTCTCTCTCCCCAAAACATTTCCACTGAAAACTTCTGGTTCAGTGTTACCTAATTCTTAGGTGCAGTTGTCCCCAGAATATTCCCAGCCACCCTTCAGCCTTTACATACATTTAGCATAGATTGCTTTGAAGTCTTTTTAAATAATGTTTTAGGGGCACCTGGATAGCTCAGTGTGTTGAGCATCCAGCTCTTGATTTGGGCTCAGGTCATGATCCCATGGTCATGCGATCAAGCCCCATGTCTGGCTCTTTGCTGAGTGTGGAGCCTGCTTGAGAATCTGTCTCTTTCTCTCTCCCTCCCTCCCTCTGTCCCTCTCCCCTGGTGCGTACATCTCTCTCTTAAAAAAAAAAAAAAAAATTAAAGGGGCTCCTGGGTGGCTGAGTCAGTTAAGCATCTTGACTCTTGGTTTCAGCTCAGGTTGTGATCCCAAGATTGTGGAATCGAGCCCTGTGTCAGGCCTCGCACTGACAGCCCAGAGCCTGCTTGGGATTCCCTCCCCCTTTCTGCACCTCCCCCACTTACTCTTTCAAAAAATGAACATTTAAAAAGAACTTTTAATTTAAAAAACAAGTAAAAATGTTTTAAGTGACATTTAAACTGAGTTCCATGAAACTAATTCATAGTTTTGCAGAAAACTTCATATGACTCTTGTTTCATATCTTCTTGAGTTTGCGTTTTTCTACTTTAGCTGTTACAGAAAACATAACTGATTAATATAGTTTGTCTTCTTCATTCATAATAAGTATCCTAAGTTTCCTCAAATGGTGAAATAAAAAGACCGAACTGCCAAATACTACTTACAGTTCTTGTCATCCAGATTGGATTCAGGAGATTTTCTGCCAGCCGTGTATTAGTACATCCCCAATATTTGTCTCTTGGGACTTGCCAATGTGTCGGAAAAGGAGGAGAAACTGACTAAAAATTCCATTTCTTTTGGTCTAATAGTTGTTTAGCATGTAATTTGTGATACAAGTCTCCCATTTTTTCCAGGCATGTTTTCCACAAATCCTGCGTGGATCCCTGGCTTAGTGAACACTGTACCTGTCCAATGTGCAAACTTAATATTTTGAAGGCCCTGGGAATTGTGGTATGTTTCTTATTTTGTTACTGCATCCGTGTGGTATCCTCTCCAAGTGCAGCCTAACATAGCACAAGCGGGATGGTCACATCTCACGAGAGAACCCTGGCTTGCAGTGCCTTTCTCCCAGAGTACTTAAAGTCCAGGCCACCTTGGGGAAGTCCCAGAAAAGATGATAAAGGACTGAGCTAGTCCACTGGCAAGCGTGCTTTTCTGTGGGTGCTGGATTGTGGTAAAGTACCGCCATAGAAGAGATGGATGGGGTTTTCTTGCACTCCACTATTTTGTTTTAAGGACTAGAATATAGACTATGCAGTAATTTTTTCTGCATTCAGCATCACATGTCCTCACTTACATTCCTTCCCCTTGGATCTGGCTTTGCTCCCCTGCGTGCCTTGGTCAGTTGCCAGTAGTGGTGGTGCCAGTGCCAGCTCTGGGCAGGGCCTTTGGTCCAGTTCTGTGCAGACAACTTCAGCACTGACTGAGGATCGTGGAGACTGCCTTAAGAGAAGTATATGTCCACAATTAATGCTTTTTGGAGGAAAACAAAGTACTCTCTGGTCTCAGGAAAGAGTGGATGAGTGATTCCCTTAAGAACCAAAAGTTGAGTTTGGCCCACCGAAAGAATTCCTCATGGTAGCCTTGCAGCCCAAAGCACATCCAAGCAGTCATATTCAAAATCCGCTATCAGATGACAGCTTAACAGTCCCGTTGGGCAGTGATGACCCCTTGTATCTTCCCATCTGCAGCGATCACATCAGTGACATCATTTAACATAGGGTTCCTCTACCTCAGCACCACCAGATAATTCCATCAGTGGGGGCTCGTCCTGTGCACTGTTCGGTTCCTAGCAGCCCCTCTGGCTACTCCTGAATGCTAGTGGCACAACACACCGGTCACGCGATCAGAATGTCTCCAGACGTCGCCAGACGTCTCCTGGGGAACAAAACCCACTCCTTTTGAGGAGTTTAACGTAGAGCATCTTCCACAATACCTGACATGTGGCAGATACTTTGGGAAGGATTAACTTAATCTCCTTTCATTGCCTCTAGCCTTGGTGGTGGTTTGGTTTGGTTTTTCTTTTAAGTCCTATTTTTTGAAGTACTAATACTTTTCCCTTCTGTTTTTTAATGAAACCCTTCTAAAATCTATTACAGGCTACCATGGTTTTAAATATAAAGGGTGTAATAAACCTCTTCTGAGTGGGTATCATTATAAGCATCAGTTATTGCACTGTGCTGTCATTTTTTGTACTTAGGCTCTGGGGTGATCTAGAACAGCGTTCTCCTGGCTGAGAAGCCATTGTTCTGGGTTTGGTCAGCTGTCACTTCTCTATACTTCAGCTTCTCTCAGCCATCCTTCCCAGCTCTGCCTCTGACGTGCTATCTGCTACAAGAACTGAAGGTTGCTAGGGAAACCGAGTATCCGTATTGTTACATCAGAAGATTCTCATATCCATGTTTTAGTTGGTAGGCTTTGGCCCCAAGGCAGCTCTGTAACTCTCCTTCAGGGTTAGATTCTTAGATTGTGAAACAGATCCCTTACTCACGATTCAAGGTCTTTTCAGGGTTGATCTGCTCTTGGTTGGATGCTTTCCTTGTGTTTAAAGGTAGGAGACATTTAAAAACTGACTGCCAGATAAATGCCATTACAGAGAAGTTAATAGGATGAAAGCAGCATTTTATGTCATTTGCTCTCGCTCCACATTGACGGAAGAGCCAAAGCGACACATTTTAAATGTTTGTCAGCTTTGTAATGTATTGAACAACCCCTGTGCCCGTGAGCCATGTCCACCAAAGGTTGTCATTTCTTCATAAAGATGAAGTATCTGGTTTTCTCGGTTCTTCAGTGGATTTTAGTTTTCTTTTTCACCAATTTCTGGGAAGAAATCTGTTTCTTTTACAGAAAAACTTGTGGGTGAGAAAGGGTAAGTGGGGAAAGAAATGAGAGGAAACCACACGGAAAAAAAACTTGAAGTCTTTTCAACAGAGTATCAAACATTTAGAATTTTCTAAAAGATTTGTTATTCTTATAAGTACTTTTAATCTGGAAATGTTTTGCAGCCAAATTTGCCATGTACTGATAACGTAGCATTTGATATGGAAAGGCTCACCAGAACCCAAGCAGTTAACCGAAGATCAGCCCTAGGTGACCTCGCCAGTGACAACTCCCTTGGCCTGGAGCCACTTCGAACTTCGGGGATCTCGCCTCTTCCTCAGGATGGGGAGCTCACTCCTAGAACGGGAGAGATCAACATTGCAGTAACAAGTAAGTGGGGCCCTGTGCCCGGGTGCAGGGCAGATTTGCTGCTGTTTGGTGTGCGTTGATTGCTCTGGAGGACAGTTGAGGCAATCTCCTGGGCCGGTTGGTTAGTCTGTAACCGAGAAAGAAACAGGTATTTGGAAGGACAAAAGTTTGTTTATAATAAGGAGCTTGTGTATTTGTGTATAATAAATGGGAATCGCTTCCATTTGACAAGTAGTTGTTCAGAGGTTTGTCTTAGTAGCCGGTTTCAAAATGGTTGCCTTGCAGATGGGCAGTTTCAAGGGTCATGCTGGGATGTGACCTCGGGCATCACCTTGGGTGTGTTGTGTGACCGTGAGCACCAGTGCTCTCTGGTTCCTAGGCTGCAGGCAGCTGAGTGAAACACTAGTGCAGATTTGAACACACAAATGAACCACTCTAGGGCAACTTGAGCCGGCTGCCGCTTACTTTATTTTACACTTTCTATGACATTTGGTATCTTGGCACTTACCTCTTTGGTGTCATGGTACATGAGGTGGGAGAAAAGCCAAAGGGTAATATGCCTTTAAAAACGCTCTTGCTCGTTATGAACGTCTTGACTGTTGTGCCGTTGATGGGAAGAAAAGCAGTGCTCCGAGTGTTCTGATGGCCGTGCCTCAGTACGGTGTGAGTGGGCTGGCAGGCGTGTGTGTGGGCCTTGCGGACATTCACCCTGTAACAAGCCAGCTGTCTCCTCCAGTTCCATCCTCTACGTGATCTTTCCATCTAACAGCCCTTCGCCATCTTCCTTGCCACCACTCTGGTGCTGCCTTTTCCAGTACGTGCTGTTGCTTGCCTGTAGCTTCGAGCCCTAAAGCTGATGGGGCCCTGCTTAACTCAGGGGGTCCATAGCCCAGATAAAGCTGTTGCAAAAGATTTGCCCTTGACATAGCAAGCCTCGTGTGGTCTCTTCAAGTGAAGGACACATGTTTTTAACCAACCAAAACTTAGTAGCAGCAAATGACTCCCCAGGTTTTGTTCTAGCATCTGTCTGAACTTAGGGAGACTTCATTCAGTTACAAAATAAGGAAAACTATTCTTTGATACAGCTTGACTCATTTCTTACCATTTCCCCTGTGATGTGTTTCAACAGCTTTTCGTGTTTTCAGGTTTTATAGTGTAGATTTTTGAAAACTGATCTAGTAGCAATAAAGGAAACAAAGGTTCCTTGTTTATTAATGAGTTTTTGTAGGTCCTTCATTGATCGACATTTATTGAGCACCTACTACTACATTAAGTTCTGATCCTGCTATATTTTATGCAGAACTGTCCTTTCAGAATCTCCCATTTTGATGATAAAAAATGTTACTTCATATATCATATCAATCCCCATTAGTGGAATTTACACATGTGAATAAATAAACTCATGTGGTTAAACGAAACCAAAGCTCCCTCTCCTTTGCCTTCAAAGCTCTGTAGTGTCGTACCAGCTACAGTGAGCCCGCTCAGCACCCACTGTGCAAGGCACTGTGCTAAATACACACTGGGGTTCCGGCCTCAGCAGACTGCTGGACCCACCGGGCATTGTGATGGGGTCTGCTTCATTTTGGTTACTAGTTTTTATAACTGAAATGCCATACATCTATGGATGGTATGTTCAGTATGCAGAAACACAGACATCACTGAAGTTCCAAAAGTTAGTCTGCTTATCATGTACAAAGGTCTCTAAGAAGAAAAAAATAACTCTGTGTTAAGCTTCTTGGTACTGATGACCAATCATCTCTGAATTTTTTTAAATGCCAGGACACATTTTTCCTAACTTAAAATACATGCAGGTAAAGATGGTGGATTTTGTGTGGGTTCTTAAATGTTCATTTGGACTGAAATTAAAACCTTATAAATTTACTGTACTGATGAAGAATTTGTAATCCAGGAAGCAGTGGCTGCACTGTTAACCAAAAACCAAAGAGTTTGCTAAGCATTATAACAATACAGATCAAGATGGCCAAGAAACGCTTCTAGAACAAACTCCTCATCCTGGCAATCCTGAAGACCAGTTCTTACACGTTTTGAAGATCACCACCTTTAAAATCCAGTGAAAGTATAATAACCTTTTTCTAGAAAAATCCCTAGGCACACAATTTTGTACATATGTAGGATTCATGGAAACCAGACTGAGAAACCCTCACATTCTACACAGCTTTTACATACCCAACTTTGGCATTCCAAGTATAAATGTCTTCTCTCTGCCTTATTGTAGATACATAGGGGACTTTGCTGTGTACCACCTTGTTAAACCAGCCCTAGTTAGTGTATATACTAGGAAATATTTTATAGATTGGTTCTCAGGTTATTTTCAAGGTTCGCAGTAAATAGTACTTCGGGGACGTTACCTTGACATACAGACTTTGAAAAGAAGGGAAAATATTAACTGACTTCCCGGATCTAGAGAAAGACTAGAAAAAAACCCTAGAGTTCTGTGTTTCAGAGGTTTTTTTCCAACTCTTTGATGGGCCAGGTACCTTGTGAGTCACCTTCCCTTCCTACTTGTGCTCGACACAGCCAAAGCAGCCAGTGCTTGCTTCCCGCCGGCGGGAGTATGAAGGGTAGTTCTTCCCAGGAGAGAACCAATAAGATGTCCTTTGTAAAGAAAGACTGTAAGTAAACCTGTGCCTAAGAGAAAAGAAGGTAGACCTGAATGCCACGGAAGGCCAGCCCGCGGACTGCGTGGAGTACCCACAGGACCTTTGGGACCTCTACTCCGTATGAGTGGCACAACCATGCAGAAGTGACAGAATGAAGAAGGAAAGGTTATAGAAGTATGGCTGGTCCACTTTACTGTCATCTAAAATAGCCATTTAAAACTCTGTGTCCACGTGCAATTTTATATGCATTATTTCTGCTGCACACTTTTTGGTGGCCACACTCTTCACAAACCTCAGGACCTTAACTG
Source organism: Herpailurus yagouaroundi (assembly GCF_014898765.1). NCBI lineage: Eukaryota > Metazoa > Chordata > Mammalia > Carnivora > Felidae > Herpailurus > Herpailurus yagouaroundi. The sequence continues at coordinate 525,403 of NW_024412423.1, forward strand.
GAAGAAATGTTTGGGCCATGCTTTCCTTTCTCCCTTGCAGCTTTTCAACACTACTTCCACTAACCTTCTCCAGTTAGTAGCTCTCTGGCAAACCTCCTGCTTCACTTCCTTGGGCCAGTCTTGGCTTACACCTCCGTTGACGTCTGCTTCGTTGCATTTGAGGGAAATGTTGACATCGATTTGACTTAAGCCTTCTCCCCAGAGTGATTTCCTCCCTTTCCTTTGTCAACAGAAGAATGGTTTATTATTGCCAGTTTTGGCCTCCTCAGTGCTCTCACACTCTGCTACATGATCATCAGAGCCACAGCTAGCTTGAATGCTAATGAGTAAGTAACAAATTATTTTTTGGATTGCATGTGCCAGATGATCCCAAGAAACCCTGTAATTTTCATAAAGATGGTGAAATTTGGCTTCCACTAGTTTCATATCCTGATGACGCCATACCTAGCAAAATAAGTGTATTTCTTGACCACATATTTTTAGTCAGTAACACAGATCGGGAGGTCACCTTGCTCAGCAACAACAGCTCACTCGAGAAAAGATCCAAGGGCTTTTGTTAGCCACATGCTTAGAGTACAGCAGCGGTGTAATGCAAACTCCAGGGGAACCAGCACAGTCATAGGGTGCAAAGAATGTCTATGTCCTGATCATTGACGGGAAAATCCCACTTTACTGTGTGCTCACCAGACTTGATCTGGATTCTTACATACTTAGCTTTTGGTGGAACAATGGCACCCTGGCCTACAGTCAAGGGACAGTGACTTGGATGTTTAGCCTCTAAGAAAGAAGCAATCGGGAAGACCCACTGTTACCAAAGAGTAGGAAGATTGTCAGGGGGGGCAAAGAAAATAAGCTTATACGGTATTTCCATGGGGCAAAATGAGGACCAAGGGGGTAGGTCACAGGAAGGCAAATTTCATCTCTGTAAGAGGAAGAACAGTTGTCAGTGAGGCTACTTACCCCGTGAGCTGGTTTGCCATGGGGAGTGCCCAGGACGAGGAACGCAGGAAGAAGCTGCATGTTACTTGTCGGGGCTGCTAGAGGTTGTTCAGAGTTAGGCAAAATTGGGCTAGATTACTCTTAAGTCCCATTTGGATCCAGTGATTTTCCAAGTAGCTTTCCATGGGGATAAGATAAAACAAAGGTTTATTTTTTTATTATTATTATTTTATTTTTGGTTTTGTTTTAAATTTAGGGCATTGTAAAGTATTCTTTAGTCCTTTCTTTTACCAGTATCCATGAAAAAAAATTTTGAGATGAGAGTAGCCCTAGGACACAGCCCAAGTAGGAACCTAAAGTAGTACAGGTGGCATTCACTTGCTCTCCACACTCACTTATGTCCTGGCATTTTAACTGATTCATAACCAGCCAAGCTCATGTAATTGATTTAATTGAACACTCCTTGTCCAACTGTAGAAACAAATGGGCAAGTAACCTGCACTTACCATGACATCATTTTATTATCTCTAACCTGATCTATTGCCTGGATACTTGTAAGAAGGGCCCTTTGGCATCCCTGACACGTTGGGAGGATGCCATGGTTGGTTGGCATTCTTCAGCCTTCAGGCAAGTAGTTGTGGCCAGTCATCCAATAGGCCAACCCACCTGATGCAGTTTTACTTCAACATAGCACAGTGTGAATTGCTCAGGCTCTAGAGTGAGACATAACCTGGATTTGACTCCTTGCTCTTCCATTTTTTGCTTGGGAGACCTGGGCAGCTGTATTTATCTGAGGCTCATTTTAGTCATGGAGAAAACAAGAATAATGGTAGGAGCATACCCTAGGTTGTGTGAATTCGCATGTAAAGTGCTTAGCACAGTGCCTGGTACATAATAAGTGCTCAATAAATGTTAGCTTAATGGTTCCACCGAGATTCTTTCAAAGTTCTGTGAATGAGATGACCATCTGCCTTTATCATTTGGCAAATGATTTTAATTTTCTTCCATGAAACAGTATAGAATCATAGGAGCTCAGTAAGTGCCTATGATTCAGACCTGTGTGGAGGGAAGAGTTATATCACCTACAATCACCTCTTTTGCTTACTCTCATACTGACCCCATCAGAGTCCATGGTAGTGTAAGTCCACTTCTTAAAACTTTCACAAATGAGCAAAAACCAGTCACAGCATATAGAGGCACTCTGGGCACTTTTAGAGAATCATGATGTGATTTAATGGTCACCTTGCTGCCACTCAGGATCTGCCGGGTGCTCAGTTCATGCATCAGATATTTTAGAGAAGGCTCACTAGATGTGTTACCTTTTAGAAATCAAAGTACCTGGGGCCATGATACTTCAGTTCCATGCATAAATGCCTGCATGACTCAGTCTAAGCATAGATCTTAGATCCATGTCTTAGGCCGACCCTTCTCCCATTAGCCTTTGTAGAAGGTTGATACTGCAGTTGTTCATTTGAGTATTATTTCTGTGCCTTCAGTCAGAACTACTCTGAAGGACAATTTTCATGATCCCATTGAGAGAGAGAGAGAGAGAGAGAGAGAGAGAGAGAGAGAGAGAGAACATATGGATGTATGAAAGAATGGCCACCAAAATATTAATGGTGATTATCTTAATTCAGTAGAATTGTGGGTGATGTTTTTCTCTCCTGTTGTGCTTTTATATGTTGATTTTTTTAATACAACATGAAGTACTTAATATTTTAAAGGCCATTTTAATTGTGGAAGATAACGGAAAGATGATAGTCACTCTCACTCAATGTCTCCTTCCCAAGAATGTTGATTAAAAAAATTCCTATGCAACTTTAATTCCAGAGAAAAGTTTCTAGCAAATAAATTTATAATTATTCTTCATTAATGAATTCTTTGAAATCTGTCCTATTTCCCTTTTGCATTTACCAAAAACTTACAGCCAAAATGAGATTGTCTTCATTTTAATTGCTGTTTCTAATTTTCTAGGTAACTTCATCCATTTGTAAGATAGTCTTCTGTATAAATAGATTTCCATCTTTTTACATGTGATTTGTCTGGAAGTTGATAGTAAAATTCACCTCTACGCATACTACCTACTATTATAGTTTACTTTTGACAATGTCACACTGAACTTGTATATAGTGATTTCAGCAAGACTTTGACCCAGTCTAGTCACTGGTGAAACCCTGTGGGCGAGATTAAGCCATGTGGGCCACGTGTAAGGGCAGGCACGTGGAACCCACACAGGCCCAGGCATGGCTGCCGAGCACCGATTCCTGCCCTGCTAGGGGCAAAAGCACGCCCGCCTCCCTCACCATGTTCTGCACAGTGACCCAGGGCTTGTACTATTGCCTGAACTCTGAGGTCAGTCAGAAGTCCACAGATCTGAGGTCACCCCCCTTCTATTGTATGAAATACTGTTTAAATACTCAACCGTGACTAATTGTGCCTTAATTTTTTAACACTGCAAACAAATCTAGTGAATGTTGAGGCTTTGCAAATATAAACAGGTTGGTAGTCAAAGAAGCAAATAAATGCAAGACAAATATATTTGTACATATGATCTTCTCATACCCCTGTTTCGTAGTACCTCAGTGAGCAAGGGTAGTGAACTTCAGTTCCCAAAGGAGGTTTACCGCTCTGCTTCATTATTCAGAAAACCTCGTTATATCCCAACATTTCCCAGCTTTTATCTGTACCAGCCTATTTGTCCCTCAACATAAGAAAAGACAGTGTTTTTCATTGTTGTTCGAGGAGCAAGTTGTGAGATAAGGTAGATGATGCAGGAGGATTTGAGCCAAATGGGAGGTCCAGCTAAGAATCCTCCACAGCTCCTAGATTCGGATTCATAGAACTCGTGCCCAAGGATCTGCCCGGGAGTATAGTCCAGACGTTCAAGATTCAAAACCATCTGAACCGGAGGAAGTGTGGTAAAATAACTGGAACAAGTATAGAATCCTGTAGCACAGCCCAAGACCAGGAAGCCTGGCTCTGCAGCAGACCCGAGTTGTCCCCACCAATATTCCTGGTGAGCTGGTGGCCTCTGAGGTGCAGTGACAGACATGTATGAGCCAGATCAGAGGAATTGATGTTTTTATTTGACCCTCTTTTCAGTATTTCTGAGTTCTCTACACACACTCTTTAAGAGGAACATTGACGTATTTCAATATAAAAGGATCTGAAAATGTAATCATCTTTATGTCTTGGGGGTGCTTGGCTCAGAAGAGCAAAGATGAGGATGATGTGAGGGATGTATTTGAAGGGATCCCACAGATGAGACCAGCTGCTGTTTACTGAGTGCTTCCCAAGAACTTACTCCTGTGTGGAACTCTGTTTCTACCCAGGTTGCCCCTGTAACACTCACAATAGTCTCGTGATGACTAACCAGTGCATATGGAGGGGGCTTACTGTGTAGTTCAGGAGCTCTGGAGACATCCACAGAGGAGAGGTAGAGTAACACCTAATATAGGAAAGAATTTAACTGCCGATCAACAGTGTCCATCCATGACATGGGATACCTTGAGAGCTGGTGAATTACCAGAACCTGCTTATGTGACAGAAACCACAAGGCCGGCACTGTTCAGAGGCAGACCCTGTGTCAGGTGCAAGTCTGAGGCTCCTTCCAGTTCTGAGAGTCCCTCTTCAGTTGTCTGTCCTTTCCTAGGAGGGATCAGAGCCCAAAAAGAGGTATTGCATGCCCTGCTGGCTGGCTGCCTCTTTTAGAACCTTAACTATCAAAACTATTTTAAAACTTTTTTTTTTTTACCACCTGCCACTGTAAGAACTACATTTTGTATTGTGACATATTCACATGTGTATAACTGAAACAAGTTTCACAAACACCTCCCTTACTACATCCTTATTCTCGGATCTCCTCTCTGTACCTTGTTGTTGTTAATACTGGTCATGAATTCCCACATTGATTTTTACAGTCCAGTAATAGTCTTCAGCCTGCAGTTTGAGAAACACAGATCTAAAGAATTTTGGATTTCTGGTTCTCAACAGAATACCTTTTGCTTAGTTACACTGGAATCCATCTTCGATTGTTTATTTTTCCGAGACAGCCTTCCTTATAGCAATGCCAGCAAAGATTTGAACTTGCCCCCAGTTTGATAATGAATCCACCTCTTTCTCCTCTCAGCCACTCTGAGCCTGAGATATGTACACAAAATAACCTAAGTGAGGCCCAGAGGAGCTGCGTGACCCCTGAGAAATGCCATAGGAAGAGGGCCTGGGGTTCAAGCCCAGCATTTCTGGGCCCACCTCTTTCTTTACACTGCTGGTCTTTGCCTGCTCCAGTAAGCCATTTAAGGGCTAGAAATAATGTAGTGGAAGAGAACACAGTGGGCTTTTTAGAAATGTGATGGCACAAAGAAAGTTAAAGGCAGTGGGGACCCCTGATTGGACTCCCTCACTGTCTTTTTTTTTTTCCCACAAGTACCTTTAACCTTCTTATAGCTACATTAGCTTATAGTTTCTTAGAAGAGCAAAATTAAGTTTAAAAATCTTGACTCACCCATTGAAAGTTCTCCTACCTAATACTTTACTTTTCTGAGGAAATTTTATAAAATCGGTATGTGATCTTCAAGTGGACTGCGATGAACAGTGTGAGGTGGTGAGCGGCCTTCCTGCTGCGCCCCGCCAACCCTCCCCAGGCACGAGGCCCTGCCCTGCAGGGGCGCTGTGGGAATGGGGCTGTGCTGCACAGTGCTCAGGCTTAGGCACCAGTGGGAGTGATGGCAGAGCCTCTCGGTGTCACACAGACACAGGGGACCTGCTGCCCCCACCCTGGGGAGTTAACAGAGGCTTCCTGGAGAGAGTCACTCAGGAACCAGGCCAGGCATAATTTAGGACACAAAGAGGAAAAAGCAGAGCTGGTTCAGGGAGTGGTGGGCTTGATGTGTCTGCTGGAGGCAGTAGGCCGACTACAGAATCTGGACTGTGCCCTTATAAGCAGTAGGTAATATCTGAGGCCTTTTGGCACAAAGATGATTCCTTAGAAGTTGCCTTGCCTGGGAGAGACTGGAGGTGGGAGGTTAAGTGACTACAGAGCTGAGGAAGGAAATCCAGAGATGCTGGAGAGTTGTGTGGTGTCCAGAGATTAAGCGGTTTGAAGTGTGGGTCTAGAACTGAGCAGAGAGAAAAGAGCACTACTAGAGACCAGAATCGGGGTACCAAGGAAGCGAACCAGCTGCGCGAAGCTTCAGGAAGCTAGGGCCGTCCCACAGAGCCAGGCTGTGGAGGGGTGGTGTCCGCCCCAGGGCAGAGCAGGGGGCTTCCCAAGACCCCGGGCACCATCAGACACCGGATTTAGGGACACGTGCACATACAGTCTGAGGAAGTCCCGTAAGAGAGCCACACGTCCCAGAAGTCTACATTTCACAAATTTTATTTCAAAATAAACATAGATACTCTTGTCCCAGGTATAAAGGGGGATCCTATTTTAAAGAGATAGCTGCAGATTTCAGGACACTCAGCACCGAGAACTTGCATTCAAACCAGGAAAAGTTGTGAATTGTATGATAATCGTTCCTGCATTTTTAAGCAGGATGCTGGTTAGCCTGTGCTTTTCCCTGCGTTCCTTTTGGGGGGACTAACACATTTCTAAGGTGACTGAGCCACTTGACCACAGATCTGAAGCTGCTGAGTTCAGGAAAATGCTAATGGCTTACTGACTTTCCCAAATGGGGCTGGGAAATGGTGGGGGACAGCCCCAGCCCACTTTTCAGTTAAGATCACTTTCTCCGTTATTTTAAAATATTGGCCACTCCCTTTTAACTAATTCTTGACCTCTTTTTTTCCCTTCTATTCCACAGGGTAGAGTGGTTTTGAAGAAGAAAAAAAAAAAAAACTGCTTTCTGACTGATTGCCTTGAAGGAAAAAAGAACCTATTTTTGTGCATCATTTACCAATCATGCCACACAAGCGTTTATTTTTAGTACATTTTATTTTTTCATAAAATTGCTAATGCCAAAGCTTTGTATTAAAATAAATAAGTAATAAAATAAAAAGACCGTGCCATTGAGTATTTTTCACCCACCTGTGATTGATCGGAAGGCTGACCTGGAGATCACATACCCCAGTTTCATTTGTGTGTGTTTCAGAGACAAACTGTGCTCATGACTCCCCCACAGGAGGAGCAGTGATGCTGCTCCTGTTGGTATTTTCACACTGGTTCCTCCTGGTGCCCAAATACGACCAGAGCGTGAGCACGTCCTGTGCAGTAATGCCCACTCAAGCACCCAGTGGGTTACTCCAGTAGACTTGCTTCAAGGTCACCATCCTCTCTGATAATCTCTTGCTCCACCAGAAGAACATGGTTGATCTGCCTCCACTGGAACATCAGCCCCACAGCAACAGGGACATTTAGCTGTGTCGCTTGCCTCTATATCCCCCCGTGCCTAGTAGAGTGCTTTTTGCACATAGTAAGTGCTCAATAAATACTTGTGGGATGAAGGAATGAGTCTATGGAAAATTTTCCAAAATACACACCGATGTGTAATAAATTATATCTGTCCAAGGTGTTTTTCTCCCTAGTTTGTACAGTATTTTTTTTAAAGCAGCAAATTCTAAAAAGTTGGAGGAGAGCAGTTTTACAAGTGGAAATCTTTTTTCCTGTATTGACAAGAAGAATGTTAAAATAGTTTATGTTCTATTGAATCATATGCTTGAAGGAGTATCAGTATGTGTAAACATTCTAAGCAGTGAATCTTCAACCTTTTGCATCAGTATGCCTGAGGGATGAGAATTTACTCCCGAATTCCCATCTGAATTTGGTCCCATCAGTAATGGGTTCACTACAGCAGTCATTCTCAAATTGGTAAGGGGTTGAAGATTTGTATCTATTTTGTTGAGATTTAATTCACATACCATAAAATTTGCCCTTTTAAAGGATAAGCCATGTCAGTGGTTTTCAGTATATTCACAAGGGTGTGCAACCATCACAACTGTCTAATTCTAGAACATTTTCATCACCCCTAAGAGAAGCCCTATACCCATTAACAGTCACCGCTCACCCTGCCAGCCTGGAAACCACAAATCCACTCTCTGTGGATTTACCCATTCTGGACATTTCATATAAATAGAACTGTTCAATGTGTAGCCTTTTGTGTCTGCCTTCTTTCACTTAATGTAACATTTGCAAGTTCTTCCATATTGTAGCATGGGTCAGTACTTATCCTTTCTGGCTGAATAATAATTCCATTGTGTGCATAAATATACCACATCTTGTTCATCCAGTAATGGACATGTGGGTTGCTTCTACCTTTTGTACAAGTTTCTGTGTGAATGTATCTTTTCAGTTCTCTTGGGTGTGTCCCTGGGAATGGAATTGCTGGGTCATATGGCAACTCTAGAACTTGTTGAAAGACTGCCAAGCTGTTATCCATAGCAGTGGATAGCCCACCAGCAGTGTACAAGAGTTCCAATTTCTCTTCTTCCTCACTAACACATTATTATTATTTAACTTTTTAAAAAATTCTAGCCATTTCTAGTGGGTACAAAATGTCACCTTATTATTTGCATTTTGACTTGGTTTTAATTTGCATTTCCCTAGTGACTACTGATGTTGGGCAGCTTTTCATGTGCTTGTTGGCCACTGGAATGTCTTTAGAGAAAGATCTGCTTGACTCCTTTGCCTGTTTTTTCAGTTGGATTGTCTTTTTGTGGTTAACTTATAAGAGTTCTTTATGTATTCCAGATTACTAGACTCTTATCTATGATTTGCAAATATTTTATCCTATTCTTTAAGTTGTTCACTTTCTCAGTGGTAACTTTCAAAATACAGGTGTTTCATTTTGTTGGAGTCCAGTTTGTCTGGCTTTTTCTTTGGTTTGTGTTTTAGGTATCATGTGTGTAAAATCATTGCCTGATTCAAGATGACAGGAAATTTAACAAGTTTTTAACAAAATTTAACATGAGTTTTATAGGTTATTTCTTATATTTAGGTCTTTGACTCATTTTGAGTTAAAATTTGTATATGGTGTGAGGTAGGGGACCAACTTCATTCTTTTGCATGTGGCTATCCATTTGTCCCAGTACCATTTGTTGGAAAAAATTATTCTTTCCCCATGGAGGTCTTGGTACCCTTGTCAAAAACCAGTTAAGCATAATATATGAGTTTATGTCTGGGCTCTCAATTCTATTCCATTGGTGTCCATTTCTGTCCTTGTGTCAGTATCACATGATACTGACTGCTGTTGCTTTGTACTAAGTTTTTAAAATTGGGAAGTGTGAGTCCTCCAACTTTGTTATTTTTCAAGAGTGTTTTGGCCCTCCAAGGCCCCTTGCATTTCCATATGAATTTTAGGATCAGTTTCTCAATCTCTGCAAAAATGCCAGCTGGGATTTTGATCAGGATTATGCTGAATCTGCAGATCGTTTTAGGTAGTAGTGTCGTAACAGTATTAAGTCTTTAATCCATGAACAGAGGATGCCTTTTTATTTATTTAATTTTTGTAGAAATATGATGGATTTTTTATTCTTGCAACCTTGCTGAGCTCATTTACTAGCTCTAATAGCCTTTTAGTGGATGCCTTTGAATTTTCTATATAAGAGGTCATATCATCTGCAAATAGAGATAATTTAATGTTCTTTCCGATCTGAATGCGTTTTACTTCATTTTCTTGCTTAATTGTCCCTGGCTAGACCCTCCATTAGTGGAATGTTGAATAGAAGTGGTGCAAGCAGCATCCATGTGTTGTTCCTTATCTTGGGGGGAAAGCTTTCAGACTATCACCATTGAGTATGATGTTAGCTGTGGGATTGTCATAGATGCCCTTTGTCAGATGGAAAAAGTTCCTCTCTATTTCTAACTTGTTGAGTGTTTTTATCATGAGTTTTGGATTTTGTCAAATGCTTTTTCTGTGCCTATTGTGATTATTTTGTAGGTTTTGTCCTTTTTTGCATTAATGTATTACATTGATCAATTTTCATGTGTTGAGCCAACCTTGCCTTCCTGGGATAAATCCCCAGGCAAGTGGTCACAGTGGGATTATGTTTTTGTATGTTGCAGAATTTAGTTTGGTAGTATTTGCTGAGGGTTTATGCATCTGTATTCATAAGAGGTATGGGTCTATAATTTTGTGATTTCTTTCTCTGGCTTTAGTATCTGTACTGCTGGCCTCATATAATGATTATGAAGTGTTTCCTCCTCTGCTGTTTTTTGAAAGAGTTTGAGAAGGATTGGTGTTGATTCTCATTTGTTTGGTAAAACTCACCAGTGAAGCCATCTGGCTCTGAACTTTTCCTTGTGGGAAGTTTTTTGATTACTGGCTCACTGTCTTTAGTTCTTACGGGTCTTTTCTATTTCTAGTTAAGTCAGTTCCTATAGTTTGCATCTCTGTAGGTAATTGTCCATTTCATCAAGTTTATTTTATTCATTGGCACATGATTGTCTATAAGGTTCCCTTGTAATCCTTTTTTATTCCTGCAGTGTAGGTAGTAATGTCCCCTCTTTCATCCCTGATTTTAGTAACTTGAGTCTTCTTTCTTTTTTGCTTGGTCAATTCAGCTAAAGGTTTGCAAATTTTGACCTTGTCAAAGAACTAACTTTTGGTTTCATTAATTTGCCAATTTTTCTATTTTGTATTTAATTAATTTTTACTCAGATCTTTGTTACTTTCTTCTGCTGCTTGGTTTGGGCCTAGTTTTTTCTTTCTCTTTTTTTCTCAAAATGGAAAAACTTCAGCTCTTTCTCCTTTGTTAATATAATTATTTACAGCTATAAGTTTTCATTTAAGCACAGTTTTGCTCATCAATAGGGTTTTGGTATATTGTGGGTTTTATATCAGTTATCCCAATTTTTTTTTTCTAGTTTCCCTGTGATTTCTCTTTTGACCCATTTGTTGTTGAGGGGAGTATGTTGCTTAAATGCCACATCTTTGTGAATTGCCCAAATTTCCTTCTCTTACAGATTTCTAATTTCATTACATTGTGGTTGGAAATATGCTTTGTATGATTTCAATCATTTTAAATGTATTGAGGCTTGTTTTATTACCTAACATATGGTCTGTCTTGGAGAATGTTCCATGTTCACTTGAGAGAAATACATATTCTGCTATAGGGTGGAGTGCTCCGTAGATGTCTGTTAGCTCTAGTTGTTTAATAGTGTTCAATTTTCTTGTTCCTCTTTTATCTTCGATCTAGCTGTTCTGTTATTGAAAGTGGAGTACTGAAGATTCCAATGATTATTGTTGAATCTATTATTGTTTCTCCCTTCAATTATGTCAGTTTTTGCTTTATGTATTCTGGGGCCCTGTTGTTAGGTGCATGAGTAAGTTAAAGGATTTTCAGAAGCCGCAGAGGTTATTTAGTACATCTTTATCCCTTGAGATTCACTGGTTCAGTGGCTCTTCTGATATTTCCAGCCGACTCTGTATGCTAGAGAATTCACCTGAGTGTTTAACTTTATTCTCTAGAGCAGGCTGTGTTGAGGTTGGCTTCTTCCTCAATACCTACAAAATATTTTTTTCTTCTAGCAGTATTTTCATAAATTAGTAAGATAGTTCCTCCCCACCTCACTTTATTCCAGTAAAAATTAACCTAGTTTGTTCCCTTTACTCTCCTTCCCATTTATGGTGAGTTGTGATTTTCCTTCATAAGCAGGAGATGTAAGAGTGTTTAATGACAATGCTACTGTCTCTATTAATGTGCTTTTGCCTTTTCACATTGTTTCAAGCCCTAGCAGAGAGTAAGACTTTTTTAAAATAGTAAGTGCTTTTCAGAGCCAAATACAGAATTTTTACAAGAGCTAAGAAATGAAATGAGTGAATTAACAGGATGGAGCTTTCCATCAGTCTTAGGAAAGATTTGTCATCTGCCATTGAAATTTGAACCTACCATTTTATGGCTTTGAAGTTTAACTGGCACCATTAAGTTTTTATGTTTCAATTAGTCTTGGTCTCTGTTAACTCTGAAGGCGGTATGTTGTATATGTGTGCACGTGTTTGCACGTGTTATCCTTTACATGGGCTTTGGTTCCTTAGAATCAGAGTTCAAATTATCATCCAAAGGCAGTTGCTTATTTCTTCACAGTCACAGCGCTACCAACAGTGAAGTCAGCTTTATGAATAGAAGAAATGTATGAAGTTGAGTTTACTTGTTTACTTGTTTACTACTTTAAAAATTGTTTACTACTTGTTTACTTGTTTACTACTTTAAAAATTAGAAGATGACCAGAAATTAGTCTGGAACAGATTGATATTTCACTTTGAAGCCCTTACTGGGAAACTTTGTAATCCTGAAGAATTAGGTGGTTTTTGCTTTTTGTTTTCTACACATACCAAAAGTAAAAAGTGTTTCTCAAGAGTTTTATTTCAAGGAAGACTCAGTGTTTACAACAGACAAAAGGTAGGTAAGAATACGGTCTACAGTCCAAAGAGCCTCCATAGGAAAGCAGTTCCCTGATCATCTACCTGATGGCTTCAGACATTTATAGCCACTAAAGCCCCATGGGATTAAATCTAATTTCTCTTCAGCCAGCTGGGTTGTAACTGTAGACTTTTTTTTTTTTAACTGTAGACTTTTTAAATAGTTGAGAAAAGATCCTGATGGTTCTTTTGACTTTTTATCTACAAAAATATTCGGTTATGTTAAATTCCTTATCAGGACAGTTTAAGAATAGAACCTAATGGCAACAAATAGAACAAAGAATCCAGTCGAGATAGAAACTGCCATTCCAGAACTCTGCTGTGAAGCTGGGCAGGAAAAAACTAGCAGCCCCAGATCTCCCAGGATGTGGCAGGCACTATGCTGAGTGGTTTACATACATGATAATCTTTATCTTGGCAACATCCCAATCAGAGAAGGGATAGTTCTTTCTTCTTTTGCAAATGAAGAAACTTAGAGAATATCCAGAAACTTGGCCGGAGATTGCTCACCTATTAAGTGGCAAAGTCAGAAACGGAAGCACCCCAGGGATAACGTTCCTGACCACCAGCCACCCTCCAGCCCTGAGACCATTGGGCCAGCATTTGGAAAGTGTGCATGGTTCTCACTCTTAAGGAAATCTTAGGTTCAGGGAAGAAACAGGACCATGAACAGAGGGAACTATTTGAGGGCTGAGCTAGTGCATGCATGCACGTACTCTTTCTGTGTACATGTGTGTATATACACACACTTTTTAAAGTTAATGATTAATCACAATAATAGCTAACATCTAGTGCTTACTATGTGGTAGGCACTCACTCTTTTAAGCATTTCACACATTAACTCATTTAATCCTTGCAACAACCCTTTGTTAACCCCCATGTTACAGACAAGGAAACAGGTTTAGAGAAATCCAGTAACTTACCACGGCTGTGTTCTTAAACCCCATTCTGTTTTGCACCTCAGAGAAGCTCATCAAGTGGCAGGGCAGATCATGGGGCATCCTGACCACGGGCCCTGTGTGCACAATGCTCGGTGGTAGGAAAGGCTGAGAAGTATGATGGCTGGGGTCAAGGACACAAGCAGGTGAGAGGTGTCCTGGGCTGTTACAGACCGTGGCTTTTCCAGTGGGGAGCCTTAAGGAGGCTCATGCGTTTTTGGAAAGTGTGAAATAGATGCAGACTGGAACCTAAAATTAAATAAATGGAGTCACTAAAGAAAGTAGGTAGAGGTGCCGGCTTAGAACAGCACGGCTCAGAAGCTGCTTTAGCACACAAGCCAGCAAGCAAGAAATAGGCTGGAAACAGGGCCTATGATGAGAAGATTCTAGAAACCCATGGGTAAGGAGACATCTAGGGAGAATTCACCCAGCACAGGAGAGCATCCGTACAGGAGAGCTGCACCAGTGCACCTGCAGACAGCTCAGAGAGGGGAAGCATTGTCTTTTCTGAGGAGTGGAAAAGGCAGGTAGAGGTCACAAGAGCGAGGGTGGCTGCCAAACCCCAGCACAGGCTGAGAAGGAGGGGTAAAAGCACACCCCAGTGATGAAAAGATGCGCAGGATGGGTGTGTAAAATTGGTGGCAAGAGCCTGGCCAGTCTCTGAGGGGGCTCCAGGAAACTGAAGAGAAATCTAGTAAGTCTGCAAAACATATCCAGTTCCCTTACTCTTGTTTCCTTTACCTTCAAGGTTTTCATACAAGTTCCTTTTGAGAAAAATACACGTTGGTCTTACCGAAGGGAAAGGGGTTCTCTCACCCTGAGTCTCTGCCCTCTGCCTCAAGATGGCGCCCTTCCCTGCGGAGGCCACCCCTAAGCTCAGGGTGCAGAGGCAGAAGTGGAGCGCTCAGCCCGAGGTGGCCCTGACGTGACCTCTCCTTCCGAGAGGCTTCTTTACTCATGATCCCCACACCCCGCCACCACACACCACACACCACACACCACACATGGCTGAAACAAGACCAGCCTAAACAGGTGGACGGTGAAGGGTCTTACAGAATTCAAAGGCACAATTTACTTTTTTTCAGACCCAGAAAGGCCGAATTTCTAGCACCTAGCTTCTGGTGACTTGTGTAACCTAACTACAGTAGAGGAGAGCTGCATCTTAGGGGTTGGGGAGGTTTATAGAGGCAAAAACGAAAGCGTAATCCCAATGGCATTTGAAACATCATTCAGATCCCGGTGCAGTGCCAACAAGTGGGACCCGAGACTGCAAATAGCTACAAAACATCAGAGTCCTGTCTCCACAGGGCAGGCGCTCCTGCTGCCGGGCAACAGGCAGAGTCACCTACACTCTTTAAACGTCATTTACTGCTAGGCAGGTATAAATGCCCCTTGGAACTCAGGCTCCCACATGGAACTGGGGTTCGGAGTGGAGTCCTCCTTAGCTGGGAGTCAGCACAAACAGCCAGGGACAGGTGAGGAGGTTCACAGCCACAGCACAGAGAATTTAGCTTCCCATGGAGGCCTGGCCCTGCTAAGCCTGGGGCAAGACACTGAATTTCCATTGCCTCTCTGCATACCTCACCTACTCTGCCAGCTCGATGAATGGACACACAAAGCAGGCAACCCCTGGGTGTTGAGGTTGACGTGATCTGTACCACGTTCAAATGGGCGGTCCAGCAGCTGGGCTATGAGCCTGGACCAGCCCCCTTCCTGGCTGGGTCAGTCACATAGCCTCCTCCAGCCTCAACGTCTTGCCCCTGAGTTCAAGTCACAGTAGCAGCCATACAGAGTTGGGAGAGTGAGGACGGGGCTTGTGCAAGTGCCTGGCACATAGTATTCTCCAGTAGTATCTGTTGCTTCCTTCCGTATATGAAAAGCACTGATCCCTAAAAAGTGCCTCTGGGTGTTGGTGATGGGAAAGCCTTGCACAGGCGTCCTCCAGCCCAGGGAAGGCCCCTCCCTGCTGAGGTTTTGCAACTGGTCTTCTGTTCGATGTTCTGTCCACTGGGCACCACTGCCTTTCCCCCCTGTTCAGCCAGCACGCACTCATCTTCCTGGAGGCTACAGAGGTCCCAGGCCCAGGTGAGAACTCTAGCAGCCTTTTGAAAAGACTCTTGGAAAGGCTGTCTTGCCTCAAGCACCAATTCCTGATTTATAAGAAGAAAGCTTTATGTGAAAATTCTAGTCATTTATCACTTTCAATAGGCTGCAGCCACCAGTAAGCCTAAGGCATAGTGATAAAACAAAGCTGCGCCAAGTAGGAGCAAATATATCTGCCTGATCTGGAGATAGGGCCTGCAGCAGGGGACTAGAAATAAGGAGAAAATAGAACACGAGGGCTCTGGGAAGGGGGATAGGAGACCCCCTCCCGCCCTCTGGAGCCTCACTCCAAGGGAATTCTTGATGCCTCAGGGTAAAGAAGACTTGAGCATGGTCTAATTTCTATAAGAAGGCACAAGGTACAGTTGTGTAGATTATACTGTAACATTAATTATAGGAACATGGGGAGGATTCTGTAGTGAGAGCAATCCTTATAATTTGCCGGGTCCTTCAGTTATCAAGCTGGTCTGTTGGTAATAGCATTCAAGTTGACTTGTCTGTCTTCACTGGTGTAATAATCTTTTTGGAATTTCTGGAAAAGAAAGAGAAGCAGTAGCAACGTTGTCATTTTTTTTTTTTAATCAAAGTTGTTACCAACACCTTTGTAAAGTCCTTGGAAAGTTTTTAAATTTTAATTGAATGTTGATTGCCTTAGAAAAAGTATACCTTCTCATTTATTGTAGCCATTTCTTATACGGAATAAAAAGCTTAAATTGGTCAGGTTCCTGGGTGGCTCAGTTGGTTAAGTGTCCAACTTCAGCTCAGGTCATGATCTCACAGCTTGTGAGTTCAAGTCCTGCATCGGGCTCTGTGCTGACAGCTCAGAGCCTGGAGCCTGCTTTGGATTCTGTGACTCCTTCTCTCTCTGCTTCTCTCTCTCTCTCTCTCTCTCTCTCTCTCTCTCTCTCTCTCTCTCTCTTCCTCTCCCTCTCCCTCCCTCCCTCTCTCCCAAAAAATAAATAAACGTTAAAGAAAAAAAACTTCAATCGGTCAATAGTATTGCATCTAAGGAATTTGAATTGTACTAATTAATTAAATATATCGACTAAATGTAATTATATTGGGTTTTTTTTTTCAGTTTGATCATAACTACCATCTAAGGTATTTACGTGTTAAGAGTATAAAATTGTGGGCACCTGGGTGGCTCAGTCAGTTAAGCATCTGACTTTTGATTTTGACTCAGGTCAAGATCTCATGGTTCATGGGATTGAGCCCCGCATCAGGCTCTGCGCTGAGCATCAAGCCTGCTTGGGATTTTATCTCCCTCTGTCTCTGCCTCCTCGTACTCTCTCTTTCTCTCTCTCTCTCTCTCTCTCTCTCTCTCTCAACACACATAAATAAACATTTAAGAGTACAAAACTGAAAGATGCCTTTGCTTTGGATTCTGCTTTACCTGGATTTCAGCTCTAGCTTTATGATTTTGAGGTAGTTATTTCACCTCTGAACATCCATTTTCCTCTCTCTGAAATAAGAATAACACATCTGTCTTGCAGTAGTGTTGTGAAATTATACATAAATTTAAAATTTCCCCCTTCAACCCTTTTTCTTGTACTTAAAAATCATCTTAAATTATTTTCCTGAATAAAATGCAAATGGTAAAAAAAAAAAAAAGTCAAAATAGTACAAAAGGGTATAAGGTGAAGGTACATCTCCCTCCCACTCTGATGCAGTCCTCAGTCTTCTCCCAGCAATCTCTGTTGCCTAAGTTTTACGTGTGCACTTGCAGAGAGATTTTGTGCATATATAAGCATATTTTTTCATACATACCTTTATAATCGTTAGCTTAATCTACATATTGTCCTTCCCCAACAAGATCTCTTCTGCGCATAGTTTTAGAACAAGTTATCAATTGGTCACTGATCTATTAAATTTCCTTTAGCCCAAAGGTAAAAAAAAAGACATTTTTCAGCCTTTCTGCCAAACAAAAGAATCCCTACCTTATAGCTACAGAAGAGGGCCACAGATGACAGTGGGAATACGGTTATCCATAGCAACAAATTAGCATCAGGTATTTTTTTTTTAATTTTTTAATGTTTATTTTAGAGAGAGACAGAGTGCAAGCAGGGGAGGGGCAGAGAGAGAGGGAGACACAGAATCTGAAGTAGGATCCAGGCTCCAAGCTGTCAGCACAGAACCTAACGTAGGGTTTGAACTCACAAACCATGAGATCATGACCTGATCCAAAGTCGGATGCTTAACAGACTGAGCCACCCAGGTGCCCCTAGCATCAGGTAATTTAAGAATGAATGTAACATCATTGAAGAAAACTTTATACCATTTAAGTCCAGAGGTCTCCAGACCTCACACTGTCGCAAGATGCTCTAACATTTACATTTGTAAGCAATTAGGACTTG
Source organism: Herpailurus yagouaroundi (assembly GCF_014898765.1). Taxonomy (NCBI): domain Eukaryota; kingdom Metazoa; phylum Chordata; class Mammalia; order Carnivora; family Felidae; genus Herpailurus; species Herpailurus yagouaroundi. The sequence goes on from NW_024412423.1 coordinate 543,094, forward strand.
TGCTTTTGTGAATGCTTTCTGTCTTCAGCTTAACCTTGCAAGGTTCTCCTAAATGGCTCTACTCTACAGTTTTCTGTTCCCTTTTTGCAACTACATCAACAACTCCCTTAAGTTTGCCTAAAATTTCTTCTCACAAAAGCTTGCAGTTTCAAAGCAGAGACAGGCTTCTTTGCTAGAACGGAATCAGAAAACAAGTACTTAACACAGTTTGAGACCAAGAATACAGGAAGCAATCAATAGGTTTGCCAAAAAAAGAACACATAGACTATAATTTTCTTCTTGCCCAGTATTTGGAGATTATTCCATATCAGTGCCTGTGGATCTGTCTGCCTCATTCTCTTTAATATTGACAGATGCTTTGTATATTGAATCAATTCTCAATTGATGAATATTTCAGTTGTTTTAAGTCTTTATAATCTTTACAAAGGCTGTATAACAACTAAAATCAATGATACACAGAAATAGCAATTGGTGGTTAATTTCTAGCTTCTTTTCTGTTTCCTTTTTTTCTTTAAGTTTATATACCACTTTTAGTAATCTCTGCACTCAGCATGGGGCTCAACCTCATGACCTCCAGATCAAGAATCATGCTTTTCTGGCTGAGCCAGCCAGGCACCCCTCTTGTCTGTTTCTTAGTGCAAAATCCCTCTTTATGTCATGCTAGGGGAGTTCCAAGTTAAAACTATCTGGACACAAATTAGTGATGTGATCGGGATAGTGTGCATCCTAATCAATTCAATTCTGTAGAGTATTTGCTGGCATAATGTGAAAAGACAGAGATAAAATCCATATGAATTGTACCCATAAGTTTATGGTCTAATTGGGGAAGAAAGATGTAAGACAGCAAATAGAAAAACACCATAATAATTAAAGTACTTACATTTTTCAGGGAATTACAAAGTCTCTTTTATTTTTTAATGGCATTAATCAATTTCAGGATTCTGAAGAAAACTTCTGAAAGATTGTAAGCCACATGAATGGGGGCTCTAAGTCATCAATAATAAGTTGATCACATTTCTGCTTCTGCTAATGTCATACTAGCTTGTACTTCCAACATCATACCAAGCACAACAGAGAATCTGGAAAAAGCATCTTTTTAATGTTCTATTTTAAGGCATTGAAGAGCTATCAGTGTGGTGAGAACTTGAGGAGCCAAGAACACAGAGGAAAGGGAAGTATGGCAATATGAACCCAATGTTCAACACTGCTTTTCTTTTTGAAGCATTTTCCAGTTGGTAAACAATGGCTGAGAAGTGACCAGAATGTGGGGGTGAATGACTGAGGAGAGCTCAGGCAGTCTTACTGGACTTGTGAGACAGTAACTTGGAGTTCAGAGCACACCAAGAACAAGGAGCCCTGATAAGCACCCTAGGCTTTCCACTGGGATCCCCAAAGGGCTATACCCTTGAACTAGATACAGGTTGAACCAGAATTTGACTAACCCTCTCAAAGACTGAAGCCTGACTTTGAATCTGCTTAATTTCTAATTGGATGGAAGGATATGCCCATAGCCTAAGTGATATGTCCCTTCCCAATAGAAGATCCTCCAGAGGAGGATACCACCAGCAGCAGCCTCAGATTATCTCTACAGTTTTCATATGTACTGTCCAACAAGCCATCAAAAATACCAGACATCCTGTAGTTGATGAGTGCTATATATATGTCAATTACATCCTTGTTAATGGTGTTGTTCAAATCTAGATCCTTGACGAGTATTTGCTTGTTAAAAACAGATGTGTATAAACTTCCCAATATATGATGTTGGAAGTGCATATAAATCACTTACTAAAATAGACCATGTACTGGGAGATAAAGCAAATTTCAACAAACATATAAGATTGAAATCATATAGAGTATGTTTTCTAACCAGTGAAATTAAGTTAAAAATCAATAATGAAACGGTAATTAGAATGATCCCTAGACGTTTGGAATCAAATAATATACTACCTTTTTTTAAGATTTTATTTATTTAATCTCTACACCCAATATGAGGCTCAAACCCACAATCCCAAGATCAAGAGTGTATGCTCCACCCACTGAACACACCAAGCACCCCTCAATTAATATATTTCTAGGGGCGCCTGGGTGCCTCAGTAGGTTGAGTGTCCAACTTCGGCTCAGGTCGTGATCTCACAGTTTGTGAGTTCAAGCCCCACATGTGAGGGTCACTGTTGTCAGCATGGAGCCTGCTTCGGATCCTCTGCCCCCCTCTCTCTGCCCCTTCCCCACTCAAGCTCTCTTTCTCTCAAAAATAAATAAATATTAAAATAGATATGTATATATATATTTCTATATATATATATATGTTTCTATATATATATTTCTAAAAAGCTTATAAGTCAGAGAAAAAATTGCAGTGGAAATCATTTTAAAATGTTTAATTGAATATGGATATAAATATGACATATCACATACTGTGATACCAGTAAAGTTGTTTAGAGGAAAATCTGTGACCTAAAATGCATATATTAGAACAGAAAAAAGCTAGAACTCAGTGTTCTAAGCATTCCTCCCAAATGAAAACCAGCAAACTAAATCAAATGAAGAAAATAATAAAGATCATAGATGAATTCAATGGAAAACAAATCTACAATAGAAAAAAATCAACCAAGCACAAAGTTGTTTCTTTAAAAAGGCTAGTAATAAAACTAACAAAACTCTGCTATCAAGATAAAAGACCCAAATGACCAATATAAGTGATGAAAAGGGGGCATCACTATAGAGCCTACGCATGAAAATAAATAATAATAAAGTTTATAAAAATAGAAGATAGAATGGTGGTTACCAGGGCTGGTGGAAGGAGGGAAAAGGAAGTTGTTTAATGGATACAGAGTTTCAGATTTGCAAGATGAAAAGTTCTGGAAATATGTTTCACAGCAATGTGAATACACTCAACACTATTGAACTGTATACTTAAAAATAGTTAAGATGGCAAATTTCATATTCTGTGTTTTTTACAATAAAAAATTATAAAAGGATATTATGACAACTTTATGTTAGTAAATTCTGAAATTTAAATGAAACAGACAAACCCCTGAAAAAATGCAAAGTACCAAAATTGACACAAGAAACAATTGGAAATTTGAATTCTGTATCTAGGCAATAAATTAAATCAGGACTTTAAAAATCTTCCCCCAGAGAAAAGCTCTAGGCTTACGTGGTGTCAGTGGTGAATTCTCTCTAACATTTCAGGAGGAAATGACCCCAATCTTACACAGATTTATCCAGAGAAGAGAAAAAGAAGAAAACTTCCCAAGACTTTCATTGAGACTAGTATACCATTACTACCAAATTATAAAAAAGGATATTACCAAAAAAAGGAAAAATTACAGGTTAATTTCTTTTATGATTACAGATGCAAATACACTAAATAAAATATTAGCTCAATGAATCTGACAATATATAAATAGGAAAAAAATTGCAACCAAGTTGGATTCATTAAAAACTGCAAGGTTAGGAGAGCCTGAGCAGCTCAGTTGGTTGAGCATCTGACTCTTGATTTGTGCTCAGATCATAATCTCACTGTTCATGAGTTCGAGGCCCACGTCAATCTTAGCACTGATAGTGCAGAACCTGCTTGGGATTCTTCCTCTCCCCCTCTCTCTCTCTCTCTGACCCTCCCCCACCTCAAAATAAATAAATAAACAAAATTTTTTAAAAGCTGCAAGGTTGAAAATCAGTGTGATTCAACACATTAACAGAATAAAAGTGGAAAGTCATGTTTAATAGATATAGACAGAGCACTTGTTAAAAATTCAACATTCATTCCTGATTTTAATAATTTTATTTTTTCAACGTTTTTATTTATTTTTGGGACAGAGAGAGACATAGCATGAACGGGGGAGGGGCAGAGAGAGGGAGACACAGAATCGGAAACAGGCTCCAGGCTCTGAGCTATCAGCCCAGAGCCCGACGCGGGGCTCGAACTCACAGACCGCGAGATCGTGACCTGGCTGAAGTCGGACGCTTAACCGACTGCGCCACCCAGGCACCCCTGTTCCTGATTTTAAAAGAATGTTTAGGGCACCTGGCTGGCACAGTCTGAAGAGCATGATCTCAGGGTTGTGAGTTCAAGCCTCACATTGGGTGTAGAAATTACTTAAAATTAAAAAAGAAAGGAAGGAAAGGGAAGGGAAGAAAGGGAGGGAGGGAGGGAGGAAGGAAGGGAGGGAAGGAGCGAGGGAGAGAGCAAGCAGAGAGGGAGAAAGGGAGGGACAAGCGAAGAAAGGAAGAACATTCAGCAAACTAGAAAAAGAACACTTCCTTAACCTAATAATGTGTATTTTCAAAACTACAGCAAGCATCATATTTAATGATGAAATATTAAAAACTTTTCCCTAAGATTGGAAATCAGGATACCTGTTGTGACTACCTCTTTCAATATCATATTAGCAGTCTTAGCCATTATGCTAAAGTAACCAAAAATATAAAAGATGTGAGGATTGGAAAGGAACAAATAAAACTCACTACTTATAGACAACATAGTAGTATATATAGAAAATCCAAAAGATTCCACAAATAAACTCTTAAAATGAATAAGTAAATTTAGCAAGGTTAATTGTGCTTCTGTATACCAACAATAAGCAAATAAAATGAAAATTTTTAAAAGGTACCATTTACCAAGGCATCAAATAAACATCAAATACTGATGAATAAATCTAAAAGAAAATGTGCAAGCCTTCTACACACAAAAAAGTATTAAGCATTATAGAGAGAAGTAAATGAGTATACCAGGTTGATAGTGTGTAAGACTCAATGTTGTAAAGATGTTAATTCTTCCCAAATTGATCTATAGATTCACTGCAGGTTTTTTTTTTTTTAAGTTTACTTATTTATTTTGAGAGAGAGAGCATGTGCTCAAGCTGGGAAGGGACAGAGGGAGTGGGAGAGGGAGAATCCCAAGCAGTCTCCTCTCGGAGCTTGGTCTCAGGAACTACGAGATCATGACCTGAGCTGAAATCAAGAGTTAGTTGCTTAACCAGCTGAGCCACCCAGGTGCCCCTAGATTCACTGCAGTTTTCATCAGATCCCAGTAGGGGTGTGTATGTGTGTGTGTGCATGTAACTTGGCAAACTGATTTATATTATAAAATTTATGTGGAAATGAAAAGAGCCAAGAATAGCAAGACAATCGTAAAGAATGATAAAGTGAGAGGACTTATAGAAATGATGTTAAGACTTTTTATAAAGGTATGGTAATTAAGACTGAGTTATTATTGATGGAAGGATGGACAAATAGCTTAGCAGAGCAGTATATAGTCTCAAACAACCATGCATTTTATCGACACCTGATTCACATCAAAGGTAGCACTGTATAGCAGTAAAGATAAAAACAGGCTTTTCAATAAATGGTGCTGGGTCAACTGAATATCTATAAAGAAAAAATGAATCTTGATTCCAACTTCATACCACACTCAAAAATTAATTTGAAATGGAGCATAGACTTAAGTGTGAACGGCAAAACAATGAAGCTTCTAAACAATCTTCAAAACCTTAGGATAGGCAAAGATTTCTTAAACAGGACTCAAAAAGCCATAAAATAAAAGTGTGGTCCACACTAAAATGAAGAAATTCTGTTAATCAGAATACATTATTTTGGAAGAAGACACTTGCAGTACTTATATCTGACAAAGGATGTCTATTCAGAAAAAAAAAAAAGAAAAAATGACTGACTACCTGATGGGGAAATTAGCAAAATAAACATACAGGCATTCTGCACAGCAAAGGAAACCATCAACAAAATGAAAAGGTTACCTACTAGAGACCTCGGGAAGACGGTGGAGGAGGAGGATGCTGTGCTCACCCCCTTCCATAGACAGGTCCAGGCACTGACAGAACAGCTCTTCCATAGATAAAGACATAAGGAGATCACATTGAGGATAGGAGGGACAGAGCATGGGTAGGGAGCCAGACTCCCAGCAGAGCAAGCCACAAGCAGGAGGAATATAATAGGCACAGAAGTCCTCCCTGAAGAGCGAGGTGATCACTCCCCACATCCGGCACCCCTGGGTCTGAGGGCCCACACTGTGAAGATGAGCCCCCATAACATGTGGCTATGAAAATCAGTGGAGACTCGGCAACACCTGGGACCCCAGGACACCTGGAGGACTATAGGAATTTGAGACTGCTCTTAAAAGGCCGGCATGCTATGTACCTCAGCCCAAGACCCAGCACAGAGGCAGCAGTTTGAAAAGCACCTAGGTTATATGTGAAGATTTACTAACTAATTTTAGGGCATGTGCCAGAGGGGCAGGGATCTGCAGAAACTTTCTTTGGGAACAGAAGTGTTTTGGGGCACCATTTTTCATGCCCTCCTTCAGCCTAGCTAGCCAGACACTTGTGGGAGCTCGTTCTCTCCACCTACCTTGCTAGCACCACTCACCCCACCTGGTTTTCACCTGTAGAGCTGCCCCATCCAACCCTCCTGCCCTAGCAGGCACTCCGCCAAGGCAGATCTCACCCTGCCACACCTGGCAGGCAGCCTCAGTTCAGACTAGGGTCCCCCACAAAGCGACCACTGCCACACCACACCTGGTGAAAAACAGTGCCCCCCAGCAAAGCAGCTCCTGCCCCAAGAAAGGGAAAAGCCAGCCCCACCCACCAGCACTGTGCCAGAAGCTGTGGCTGGGCCCCTGAGCCAGCTGCACTGGGAGCTAATCACACCCACCAGCACGCCCTCAGAAGCTACCACTGACCTCTCAGCCAGCCACACTGGGAGCCAGTCCTGCCCAGCAGTGTGTCCTCAGTAATTGCAACCAGTCATTGCAGACAGCTGGGCTGAGGGCCAGCCGTGCCCACCAGTGTGCTTGCAGCAGCTGCAGCCTCCCACACCAGGGGCCAGCCTCTCCCATCAGTACACCCACAGCAGTTGTGACCTAGCCACAGCAGGAGGGTGCTCACAACCAACTCAGAGGACATCCCGGAAGTGCCTGGCTCTGCTAACCCGGGAAATTGCACTACTGGGCACAACAGGATGCCTTCAATGCAAGGCCACTGCTTTCACGACCAAGAGACTTTGGCTGACCTACGTAATACATAGAAACAAACACAGTCAAACAAAATGAGAAAACAGAGGGATATGTTAAAAAAAAAAAAAAAGGCAAAACATCAGAAAAAGAACTACATGAAACAGAGATAAGTAACTTACTTGATAAAAAGTTCAAAGTAATAGTCGTAAAGATGGTCACCAAACTTGAGAGCTGAGTTGATGAACTCAGTGAGAACTTCAACAAAGGCATATTTTTTTCATAGTTATTTATTTTGAAAGAGAGAGCACAGGCTGGGGAGGAGCAAAGAGAGAAAGAGAGAGAGAATCCCAAGTAGGCTCCACACTATCAACATGGAGCCAGACGCAGGGCTCGAACTCAAGAACCATTGAGATCATGACCCAAGCCAAAATTAAGAGTCAATGGCTTAACCAACTAAGCCACCCAGGTGCCTCAGGCATAGAAAGTATTTTTCAAGGGGTGCCTGGGTGGCTCAGTCAGTTAAGCTTCCAACTTCGGCTCAGGTCATGATCTCATGGTTCATAAGTTTGAGCCCCATGTCAGGCTCTGTTCTGACAACTCAGAGCCTGGAGCCTGCTTCAGATTCTGTGTCTCCCTCTCTCTCTCTACCCCTGCCCCACTCACACTCTGTCTGTCTCTCTCAAAAATAAATAAACATTAAAAAAATTTATATTAATATATTTTTTAAAAGGAACCATCAAGAGGCACCTGGATAGCTCAGTCAGTTAAGTGTCTAACTTTGGCTAAGGTCATGATCTAGAGATTTGTGGGTTCAAACCCCACATCATGCTCTGCACTGACAGCATGAAGCTTGCTTGGGATTCTCCCTCTCTCTCTGCACCTCCCCTGCTTGCATTCTGTCTGTCTCAAAATAAATATATAAAAACTTAAAAAAAAAAGAACCATCAAAGCTAAAGAACACAATAACTGAGATGAAAAATACACTAGAGGGAATCAATAGCAGATTAGAGGATGCAGAAGAATGGACTGTTGATGTGGAAAGTAACCAAGCTGAAAAGCAAAAATAATAAAGAATTTTTAAAAATAAGGATAGGTTAAGGAACCTCTGGGACAACACCAGGCATATGAACACCCACATTATAAGGGGTCCCAGAAGGAAAGGGTGGATACAGAAAACTTATTCAAAGAAATATTAGCTGAAGACTTTCTTTTTTTTTTTAATGTTCATTTATTTTTGAGAAGGAGGGAGAGCATAAGTGGGGGAGGGACAGAGAGAGAGAGGGGCGGGGGGCGGGGGAGAGAGAGAATCCAAAGCAGGCTCCAGGATCTGAGCTGTCAGCCCAGAACCCAACACAGGACTCAAACCCACCAACTGTGAGATCATGACCTGAGCCAAAGTCAGATGCTTAACCAGTTGAGCCACTCAGGCACCCCTGAAGACTTTCTTAACTTGGGAAAGGAAACAGACATCCAGGTCCAGAATACAGAGAGCCCCAAACAAGCTGAAGCCATAGAGGTCCATGACAAGACACATAATAATTAAAATGTCAAAGATTAAAGTTAGAGAATTTTTAAAACAGCAAAAGCAAATAGTTATGTACAAGGGAAACCCCTAAGGCCATGAGCAGATTTTTCAACAGAACCTTTGCAGGCCAGAAGGGAGTGGCATGACATATTCAAAGTCCTGAAAGAAAAAAACAAAAAACAAAAAAACCTACAACCAAGAATACTCTATCTGGCAAAATTATTCAGACTTGGAGGAGATACGAAAAGTTTCCCAAACAAACAAAAGTTAGAAGAGTTTATCACCACTATACTGGCCTTATAAGAAATATTAAAGGGATTTTTTTTTTCAACGTTTATTTATTTTTGGGACAGAGAGAGACAGAGCATGAACGGGGGAGGGGCAGAGAGAGAGGGAGACACAGAATCGGAAACAGGCTCCAGGCTCCGAGCCATCAGCCCAGAGCCATCAGCCCAGAGCCTGACGCGGGGCTCGAACTCACGGACCGCGAGATCATGACCTGGCTGAAGTCTGACGCTTAACCGACTGCGCCACCCAGGCGCCCCTGGGATTTTTTTTTTTTAAGCAGGAAAGAAAAGGCCAGAATTAGAAGAAAACACGAAAGGAAAAAGAATCCACTAGTAAAAGTAAGCATATAGTAAAAGTAGTAGATCGATCTCTTATAATGCTAGTATGAAGGTCAAAAGAGTAATAAAATCAATTATATCTCCAAAGATTAGTTAAGAGATACACAGAATAGAAAGATGTATAAAATGTGACATCATGTATATCAAATGTGGAGTGGAGGGGAAACATGTAGTGCTTCTAGAAGCACACACACAGAACATGCGCACACACACACACACACACACACGGAACACACACACACACATACCAGGCTCCTCCCTGAACAGGTATTCAGGTGGAAGGTACAGAAGGAGGCCTCTACAGATTGCAAGGCCCTGGGTAGAAACCTTCATATTTGCAAGGCACCAGGCAGCTTTTGCTTTCAAAAGCTCCAAGGGTTAATCTCATAGGGACCCGAACATTGGGATTTACATGTTTCTAATGTGCTCAAACTAACGGATGCCCAAATCCTTTCCATTTCTCTCATGGTAAGATCCCCAAATGGAGATTCTTTAGAAAATATGATGCTTTGAAGGTAATGTGTCTTCTTTCCTCCGAGCTACATGGGAAATGGAGGCCTGATGACCTATTAAGTCTGTGTTTCCTGTTCCTTTTCCAGGTGGTCACTTCTTTCATCGAAACTCCTTGTCTCCTCGGAGTCTGGTGTATGAAAGTGAATTCTCCACAATCGAACCCTCTTTGGACATGTATGATGAGAACAAAACCTGATTTTTCTAAATGGGCTCTGGGGGGTCACCTCTTTTGTGATTTGATTTATGATCACCTTTCTTATTTTGTATTCTTCTGTCAGTGTCCATTGTGGAAGAATGGCAGGGCTTTCCAAGCACAGATTGGGGCTCAGGGTTAAACTGCAAGGTTCCTCCAAGGTGAGGCTTTGAGGACAGTGTTATTGTCCAGGTGACCTTGGAGCACTGAAAACCTGTCCAAAGCTGGGCCAGGAACATGGGTCCCAACAAGCCTGGCTGTTCCCGGAGAAGAGCAGGGGCCCAGGGGTCAATGTTGCATTGCAAACATGTCTCTGAGTAATTACATGCATATTCTGTGTCAGGGTGATGTTGGGGTTTTTTAAATACCTTTTGTGCTCCCCACTTACAGTGCGTACTTAAGCTTGCAGGTGACACTCCTCACTGACATGGGGCACAAGTTGCTGCTACGTGGTCCACTCTCTATCTTCCTGTCTCTTCTCCTACTTTCTGTTGAGGAGCCTCTTGCCAAAGGTTCCTGAGAGAAAGGCTTGCCTTTCGTCCCTCCTCTGAGACTACCACCCAGCACACCACGGTGGGGCTGCCGGCTGTGCAGGGCGGGCAGTCTTGCTCGTTGCCATTTCCAGCCCCCCTTCTAGAGCATGACACAGGGGGCCGAGTGCTTTTGTGACCACCGAAGCCCTGAAGGCCCTGACCCCGAGGCCTGTGGACTTGTCTGCTTGGCATCTGCTGAGGTGTGAGGAGAGGTGGGCCCCACGAGGACAGCCTGGCAGTCTTCTCTGGATGACCTTGGAGTGATGGCCAATGGGTGTCAAGCCCAGAACAACTCTGAGTGTTTTCTTGAGATCAGACCACCTCCTTGCTGTTAGATACCAGATGAGCACCCCTCTTCAGTCTTACTAGTCTGACCCAGTTGCCTCCTACCAGCCTTGGCATTAAGAAGGCACAGGGGCTTACAGAAAAAGACAAGGTGGCCAGCGTGGTAGACATCAGGGACACACGTGCTCGCCCCACACGCCTGGGGATGACATCGAGTTAATGTCACAAGAAACATGTACGTGAAGAGTAATCCCAGCACAGAACCACGACAAGCAAATCTGTAAAATTGACGCCTCCTTTTTGCTCAAGGACACACTGCAGATCAGCCTGTTTCTCCTATCAGTAGGAGCCATACAGAGATGTAAATGTGTTCAGGTCCTAGATCCTTCTTATGAGAATGGAAACTTCAGCCTCCATATGCTTACATCTGGCAGCAAACCACTCAGACCTGTGACCCCCCCCCAACCCTGTGATTTTTATTAACTCTGTAAAACAGAAATTCAAGGTGGACACTTGCCGTTTTTCCCTGTGCAGCTGGCTTCTCCCCTTTAAGTGTCTGTTCTCATCACATGTTGCTAGGATGCCTCAAAACACAGTTGCGCCCCCGAGCAAAACCCCTCAGAGAACCAGGGTGGTGATAGCCATTGGGAACGTCACCTCCCAGTGACCAGTGGCGTTATGTCCATAATCATTTGAGGCTAGAACAGTGCAGGATTTTTAAGGTCTTAGCAGCTTTTTCTTTTTACCTTTAACCAAGGGCTTCTATTTGGTTCTTTTTTTTTCCCCTTTTTATTGTCTTTGTAGTACAAAAAAATTTTTGATAAACAGTTTCAAGAAAGCACTGTTCAGAAAGACAGGTTTGCCCCACTGGCTCTGTGGTGAGGGAATGAGTCTCAAGGAGATTAGAACTCAGTGTTCCAGACACACACCCAAGTTTGTGTTTGCTTTGGCTCATCCAACAGGGAAGATGGCTCAATTCTGACCGTGTTGTCTGTACCATGACCTTGTTTTCCTGCACCAGAACTGAGATCCCAGCAGGGCACTCTCTTCTGATTTGTATGGTCTCACAAAAGCGTAGACATTAAATTTTACTCAAGACATTCCTTTACTGAAAAGGAATGAAGTGACCTGAGAAAAAATTAAAAACTCAGACCCCTAAATATCTACGTATTAAAACATATTTGAATTTCTGGTAAATCTAGGACACGCCTTCACTGTCAAATAACCAAGGAGGCATTTCTTACAGGGGAATTCACTCAGAATAGTGCTCTGGGTCCCAGCTTGACACCTTTTCCCTAAAAATTGAGGCCACTTTTCTGCTCGGCTACAGAACGTCCTGCCTTTGTCAGGAGAGACAGTAACTTCTATGTGGAGGTCATACACTCCGGGAATAGCAATATTTGTCCCAAATAACAGCCTCTTTGCTGGCAGCGGTGCTGGAGACTTCTCTGTGGAGCCACTCCAGGGACCCCAGAGAGCGGGGTAGGGGTCTGGGTGAGACATCCTTCTCAGCACCCCTACCTCTGAGAAGTTCGAGGTTTAGAAGCAGTTTATTGGCCATACAGGCCTGGTTGGGGTTATGGAGAGACCAGACCCTCTTCCCCAGCATATGAGGATCTCAGTTGTTCCAAGTCTTACAGCCACAGTGGTTATTAGCCAGGAAGTGTAGATAGCTTCTGAACGTTTTTTTTGTGGGGCAGGGAAGGTTACTATTTGAAGAACAGAAGGGACAGAGGAACAAGTCGCTTACACCGCAAACCCTCTGTCCCTCCTGCGGACTGCTCTGAGCTGGGCCTGGCTCCCACCTCTTCCTCCCAGCATGGCCTCCACCCCGTCCCCAGGCCGTGCCCGGTGCAGACCTCTCAGCATGCACCGCAGGATACTTGTGGAGTGGGGTCTGGGGTAGCCATAACCATCACCTGATCAGCCAGGAATTGGGTCGTTACAGTTAAAATGCAAACACTTAGGATTTGGTTGTGTTTCACTTCCGGAGTGAGCAACTGCCCATAGCCCTCTTTTGCTGATCCGTCAGGGAGAGGGAAGAGGCCACTGGCCAGGAAACAACAGAAGGGCCAGGCATGGCATCACCCAGTGGTGGGTGGGTAGTGTGTCTGTCCAGGGCTCCCGGCCTCTGCCCCCTCAGGGGAAGACCAGCTCTACTCCTGGGTGGTTAAAGACACCTCACCAAGTCTGGTGAGGCCGGCTTTTGAAGGAAGGCTCCATTCCCCAGCCCCTCCTCAGGCCTGACTCAGAGGAACTGCCAAGGGGCGCCCTTCCCTGAACACCCATTTGGACTGTACTGCCAGCTGCCCTGCTGCACCCAGCAGCCCAGCTTCCAAAACACGCAGTTGCTAAGGGTTTAAACAAAATAAGGTTACTGAATTTGACGAACCTGAAATTTCCTATGGGCTTTGTAAACTCTTCTCGTATTCTTATTACCCCTCACACCCCATTCTTCCCATGATCTCCCATTAAATGAAACTGGTTCCCAAAATGCTGTCTCCCCATTAACCTTTATCACTTAGGCTGTGGTTCTGCTATAGGCAAACAAGGAGGTGGTGTTAATGTCAGGTCGACCTGACAAGCGGTTGCTGTTCCTAAATGTCATGGAACAAAAACACTGGTTTCCAGGAAGTAGAATTTATAAGGAAAAGAGTAGTATTACGAGGCTAATTTCCTCCACAGACCTTTATTCAGTTCTCACTATTTGCTACACTCAGAGTTGAGGGGGCTCCAGGGATCATGAAGACTTAGGCTGTTCTAGAACACTGGCCAACTGCGCTGTGAGGCGAAATACGATGACGGTGAGTCATGGAGAGGGGGGTTTCCCCGGGGTGCAGAAGGAGGGGCACCAGGCAGGATGGGAATGCACACTGCCCCGCCCCATGAAGACGAGGGATGAGGAGCAGGAGACTAGCAAAGGCATGGGTCTCACTCCCGGGGCTGTGGGGAGGGCCCACATCTCTGGGAAAGAGCGAGAGTGGGGAGGGTATGGACCAGAGAGGCACTGCAATGCCCAGGTGCTGAGGCCTGCCCCAGGGCCGAGGGCTTCACTGTTAGGCCCGAGCCCGGGGTCCCACCAGCCTGAAGAGGAAGTCCAGGTGACCAGTCTTGGTGACCCGGTAGGTGTTGGTGGGACCCAGGGAGAGCCCCTGTGGGGACACTTTCCACCTCCCTCTAGTGGGAGGCCTGGAGGTGTAGCTCTGGATCTCAGGCAGCCTGAGGTAAGGAAAGGGTGGTCAGAATTCCTGGGAAGCTGTGTTTGAAAGGAATAGGTCACCTAGACCTACCAAAGTAGCCCCCATGTAATCCCTGCCCCTCAGATGCCCCAAACCTTCTCCCTCCTCTCCCCTTCTCCTTCTTTCTCCCCCTCCCTCCCTCCCTACACCCTACACCCCTACACATACACACAGGTGTGTACACAAGACACATGCACTCACACACATATACACTCACAACAGTTAGACTCCCCAGAGAGGCTGTCCAGCCAGGCCTGGTGTTCCCTTCATTCAGATGATGGTGGGAGCCAGAGTGGGGCTGAAATTGCCCAGTGACATGAGAGCCAGGCTTGGGAAAAAGCCCTGGGGACACCAACATTTAAGGGATGAGCAGAAGGAGCAGGTGTCGGCAACCAATTTAGTTTAAACCAGTGGGTGGGACTTCCCTCTTCAAGAAAGGAGGTGATGGCTTGAGGGGCAGAGGAGTTGGCCCTCACTCACTCCCAGAGACAGAGTTTGGACTGATTGACCTGAGCACTACTCCCAACACCCGAGGAAAGGATCATTATCACAGGGCAACTGTTAGGACACCCACAGCTTGAAAGAAGTGTCTTCCCTGCTAAGGGCACTTGTCACAAGGGAGGTGCGTCTGCTTGTGCCTTGTGACCTCGTTGGTAAATCATTCCAAAACCTAGTGGGAAAAGGAGAAAATGAGCGCATATGTTCACATGACATCCATGGATGTTTCGCAAGACTGGGAAACTTACACATTTTAAGTCTCGTAACATCAGAGGAAATCCAGAAAGAAGGATACAGAGGTAAGGTGTCTGTGTTGGCTGCATGGAACTGTGCTTTGCTTACCATCCTGCGAAACAGCAGCAAGAGCCAAGTGTGGCAGAAGGGCGAAAGGTCTCCCCTCCCCTCCATGTCCTACTCCTAGATGAGACGGAGACCCTAACTAGCTGGTGTCTTCCCCGCCCCCTCTCTAGGGCTCCACCGGGGTGCTGGTGGAGTCAGAAAGGTTGCCTTCTTTCTTAGGCATATCCTGAAAGATCCCCACTGACTGAGCCTTGACAAGCAGGGCCCAGTTGGCACCCTAGTAGGCAGGGGGTGATATCAGTCTCCTGTGATCTCGAGAGCTGCATCCCACCAGCCAGCCTCCAGTGACTGTG
Organism: Herpailurus yagouaroundi; assembly: GCF_014898765.1. Taxonomy (NCBI): domain Eukaryota; kingdom Metazoa; phylum Chordata; class Mammalia; order Carnivora; family Felidae; genus Herpailurus; species Herpailurus yagouaroundi. The sequence goes on from NW_024412423.1 coordinate 558,126, forward strand.
GAGGGGAAGGGGTGCCGGCAGCCTCAGCTACTTAGAAGAATGACATGTCTGCACCCAAGACTTGGCTCTCACTGTCTCACGGTCTAACAAGGCCCCATGGGGGCCCCCAGCCCACAACCCAGGACTTACCTGGAATTTTCCGTCTGGCAGTTCACTCTAGCTCAAGCCTTTTTTTTTTTTTTTTTTCCTCCTGTTTTCTTCACTCTGACTTGGGGGAGAAGGAAGATACTTTGTGACAAAAAAAAAAAGAAAACAAATTTTCAAAATTTTGAATTTCATGCAAACTTGAGTATTAAACTTTCAGAAGGATTCAGTGCTGCTGGAATCCCTCGACCTTCTTCCTGGGCTTTCCTAGTTCCTCCCATTGAATCTTCTACATGCATATACCACAAAAGACCAAGGTTCGAGGTGGCACCAACCGGCCTGGCGTCCTGAAAGGAAAGAGTTTCTCTGAAACGGCAGGCCCAAGGAGCGTTGCCAGGGGCCCAGAGACAGCTGCCAGAGCCCTGGTGCTCAAGCCAAGGGTGGTGTTGAGAATCAGCGGAAGCGCCTTTATAAACCACACACATTCTCCTTTGGTGGAAAAGCCAAGAGCTGGAGGAAGTCATTGGCACCCTTTTCTTTGCTGCAGTGGATCTTGAATCTCCCGGGACACAACCTTGAGGATCCCCGGCCCAGTCGAATGCTGGCCTGAAACGGCTCATTTCCCACCAGTCCACTGTCATCCGCTTGGGTGGGCACATGTGTAGGGAAGACACATGTCGGTTGGTCATCTGGCAACCCTGGCTGGCCTTCATCAGCTCCTCACCCCCTCCACAATCACCCTCTCTCCAGCTCTCTTTAGGACTCTCAGCAACTGTCAAAAGCCCCAGATGATCGTTCTGAGCTATATTTTTACAAATTTAACCCAGCACAAAGTGGATCCTAATTTGTTTTCAGAATTACCCTTCATCCACAATTAAGTGTATTTACACTGTGTGATATTAAAGGACTATTCTAGTGACTGGTAGGTACTGAGCTGAGATGGCTATAAAGACAAAAGGTGGGGTGGGGGGTAAGTAGACTCTAATATCCAGGCCATTTCTTTCCCTTCACTCAAGTAAGCTGTTGCTAAGCAGGTTACCTGCCTGCTGACTGTATGCTGTGTGGACAAAGTCAACTAGCTGTGGCTAGTGTCTGCGTCCCCAGCACCTTTACTGGGTACCCAGCCTGAAATGACACATGCCTTCCTAGAGAGAGCACTGTGTCCTACATCCCCCTGGCTTGCTGAGCCAACTGGAGTAGGGGCGCCCTTGGCTGGTGCTTGGGGCCAGAATCTAAAGCCAAGTCTAAAGCTGAGAACGAGAAGCAGGGTCCACTCCCAAGTGGCTGTGGCTCTGCCTAAGGAAACCTGACCGGTGTGATCACAGAAGCAAAAGACTCCAAGCTATGAAATGCTATTTGGGGTATGGGGAACAGCGTCACCTACTAGAATAGTCTTCTTCCTGTACAAGAGAAGGAGTTGGTCCAAACTGAAGGCTACATATGTCACAATTGTTTTTGACCCTCAGTAGCTTTTGTACTCATATAAAATATTAAAGTTACCCCTTTCATATTTGGGTCATTCACAGAGCTCTCTTATTCTGGGTTCCTGCTAACTATGCACAACATCTCAGAGGATGGCATACAAAACTATTTTTCTAACTGTAGCACAGATAATTTGGGGTGGGGGAGGCTTGGGATATACCTAAATGTGGCAAATGACTTATCTTCCACCTTGAGGGATGAAAGGGAAACTATGCACTTGAATTTTAACTCACCAATGGATAGCTTGTGCCAGAAAAAACATACATCAAATAGCCCAAAAGCAAAATCGATCATTTGCTTCATTTGGGGGCTCACTGTAGGGGGAGTTACTTTGTCTAGAACACAGATTACCTGCGAGTAAAATGTGAGCTGATTATTGGCAATCAGATCTTATAAGCCCTTTGAAATGTCCTGGGCAGCACAATGGCCTAGGTCCATATGGTTAATGTAAGTATAATTAAGTAGTGAAATGGTATGGTATATACCTATATGCTGATAGTGTATACCTGTATGTGTGGGATTTGCTAATATAACCATTTCAATAAAAACCTACTGAAAAAGCTGCTTTGTCCACATTGAGTGATGTTGGTGGTAACCTGCATCAGTGAGGGACTCTTGGGTGAAGTGGCAGAAACCCCAGACAAAACTGGCTTAAGCAAAAGGGGAATTTAGCAGAGCTAACGTGCCAGGGGGAACCTTGTGCATGGTCTGACCCTCATACATGGACACCAGTTCTCATTTGCTAGCCTGCTTCCTGCAGGGAGACTCCAGGCTCAGGCTAAGGGTGGTGGTAGCCCCATCAGCACCAGAGCTGGCCCACTTCCCCAGGAGGTAATCCAGAGAAAAATGGGACCTCTTTGAGGCTGACTGGCTTGGTTGGAGGCCCATGGCCATCACTGATCCAGGTGGTGTGTTACAGATAGTATGTGCCAACAGCCGAGGCCATCATGGGCTCCACTTCTGCAGCCCCGGAGTGCACGTGGCCTCACCTGAAAGGCAGGAGCTGAGAGTTCTAAGGTGTGGTTTCCTCAGCAAAATCACAATGCTGCACGGGAAGAAGTGGATGTTGGGGCAGAAGCCTGGGTGCCTGGGCAGCTCAGTCGGTTAAACATCTGACTCTTGATTTCGGCTCAGGTCATGAGCTCACAGTTGGTGAGACGGAGCCCCACATCAGGCTCCAGGCCAACAGCACAGAGCCTGCTAAGGATTCTCTCTCTCCATCTCTCTCTGCCCCTCCCCTGCGCATTCTCTCTCTCTCTCTCTCTCTCTCTCTCTCTCTCTCTCTCTCTCTCTCTCTCTGTCTAGAATAAGTGGATAAGCTTTAAAAAAAAATAATTAAAATGGGCAAAGGATATAAATAGACATTTCTCCAACAAAGATGCTCAAATGACCATCAAGCACATGAAAAAATGCTCAACATTGTAAGTCGTTGGGGAAACACAGATCCAAACCACATTATATACTACTTCATACCCACTAGGGTGGCTGTCATAAACAAGACAGACAGTAACGGGTGCCTGGGTGGCTCAGTCGGCTAAGCATCCAACTTCAGCTTAGGTCATGATCTCACACTCTGTGAGTTCGAGCCCTGCATCAGGCTCTGTGCTGGCAGCTCGGAGCCTGGAGCCTGCTTCGGATTCTGTGTCTCCCTCTCTCCCTGCCCCTCACCCGCTCACACTCTGTCTCTCTTCCAGAAATAAACATTAAAAAAATTTGTTTAATAAAAAAAAAAGACAATAACAAATGTTGACCAGATATGGAGAAATTGCAACCTCCACACATCACTGGTGGGAATGTGAGGTGGTACGGCTGTTTTGGAGAACAGTGTGGTGGTTCCTCAAAAGGTTCAACATAGGTTTACCATAGGACCCAACAATTCCACTTCTAGAAACATGTCCAAGAGAACTGAAAACATGTTCACCCAAAAGCTCATACACAGATGTTCACAGCAGCATTATTCATAACAGCCTAAAAGGGGAAACAACCCAAATATCCAACTGAGGAGTGGATAAGGAAAACGGGGCATATTAAAACAATGGGATATTACCCATAAAAAGGAATGAAGTACTGATACATGCTACAACATGAACCTTGAACACATGACAGTAAGTGAAAGAAGCAAGACACAAAGGCCACATAGTGTATGAGTTCATTTATATGAAATATCCACAATGGGCAAACCCAGAGGGACAGAAATAGATTAGTGGTTGCCAGGGGTGGAGGGGGTTGGGGAATGGAGAGTGATACGTAAGAAGTTTCTAATAAGTAAGAAGTTTCTTTCTGGAGTGATAGAGTTAGTGGTAATGATTGCACAACTTTGTGAATGTACTAACACCAAACTGTGCACTTTAAAAGGGTGACTTTTGGGGCGCCTGGGTGGCTCAATTAAGGGTCGGACTTCGGCTCAGGTCATGATCTTACGGTTCATGAGACCCTGCATCGGGATCTGTGCTGACAGCTCAGAGCCTGGAGCCTGCTTCAGATTCTTTGTCTCCCTCTCTCTCTGCTCCTCACCTGCTCATACTCTGTCTCTGTCTCTCAAAAATAAACATTTTTTTAAAAAAAGAAAGAAATGCAAACACTCTGAGGTGGGGCCCACCAATCTGTGTTTTAACAAGCCTTGCAGGTGATTCTGATGTATGCTCAAGCTTGAGAACCACTGGCATGAAGGAACAAAATAACCCTTTACCTCCTCCTAAGGTGTTAACAAGTACTCCAAATTCCTGAGGGTAGATTACTCCCCAGAGAGCACATTATCAGTTCAAGCTTACAAGGTCTTAAAGAAAAATGGCCTCTGCACCTTGATAAGGTCTCAAGCAATACTTCAGAAGACTTTTGATCACTCTGGCTGTCAACCATAAAACTGCCTATTTTACTTCCTTCTATCATATTAGATTTCTGAATGCTGGTGACAGAAACCCAATTGGCAACCAGCTAAAGCCTCCCGAGATTATCCCAAAGTGCCCCGATGGGTTTGCCCGCCTGCCGGTTCCTGGGTGGGCTTAGGCCAGCAGCATGATCCTGCAACCGAACTGGACCTGGACCTTCTGGATTGCCCCAGACATAATTAACAGCTCCCTCTTTCACTCAAAAGGGTCGGTGTTTGTGAGGGGGTGGACCCTTACAGGCCAGCACTGGGAAAGCAGGGGGTCCACATCCTCTACCCATGCTTATGCAGAAACCCCTAATGTCCCAGGGCCAGCCCCGTCCTGACCCTTGGACCACCAAGCCCCAGGGTCCCTCTCTCTCATGTGTGGGGACTGCACGTATTCTATGTACCCTGCCAGCTTCGAGGCTCCCTGACAACCCGTCCTCAGCTCCTGGAGGTTTTCCTAGCCTTAGGTCCCAGCGTCCGAATTCTGAAAATGGTGGCAATCGTCTAACCCCTTCCAGAAGCCCTTTGCAAAGTTAATATGCCTTGGGGTGCACAGCACAATTAGCCGGACGTGTATTTGCAAATGCTATTTCTTTACATTTCCCCCACAAACCCTGGACAGGTTTTCACAGAACGCCAGGGCCCCGGCTCTCTGCGCGACCAGTTCCTTTGGCCTGTGCACTCGGCCATTCTGGCCAGAAGCCCATGGCCCCGGGGCTGGGCCGTCGCTCCTTAGATGAGACTACAGTGCCGGGATTTGGGCGAGAGGGAGGCGGACCCGGCCGGGTCAGGCCGGCCTGCGGCGGG
>NW_024412423.1:563773-657897 GCF_014898765.1 Herpailurus yagouaroundi
GGCGCGCCGGCGGCGGGGGCCGGGCCGGGGCGGGGGCGCGAGGGGAGGGCGGGGGGTCGGGGAGGCGAAGAGGGTGTCCGGGGCGGGAGGTGGGGACGGGGCCCGGGGGCGGGGGGCGCGCGGTGAGGACGGGCCTAGGACGGGGGAAAGGCAAAGGGGCTGGCGTTGGGAGGCTGGTCGGCGACTTCAGCCAACCCCGGGAGGTCAGGCGAAGGCTGGCAGCGGCCTCTGGCCGATCGCGGTGCCCGTGAGCTTCCCGAGGCTTAGCCCAGGCCTGTGCAGCCTCCTGGAGTGAGATTTCACAGCTGAAAGTCAGCGACATCTCCTGGTCCTCTGCGTCTGCCTCAGTTTCCCCCAGGACGTCAGAGGCGCCAAGTGACACAAGCACACGTTTTCTTTTGCGTCTTCCGCCCAGATTTGCCCTTTTAGCGAGATCAGAGCCCCCCCCCCCGAGCTGCTGCTGGCCTCAGCCCCCATCCCTCCAGCTTTTTGTCCACCTTTCTTGCTTGGTGGTGCCCTGGAGCCGCAGACGGAGGCTTTGCCTAATTACCAGTGTAGGCTGTTCTGGCGAGCCAGCCAAGGTGCCCCTTTGTCCATCTGGGCAGCACCGCTAATGGTGGGCAGGCACCTCCAGGAGTTGTGTGGCACGTGGGATCCAGAGAAAGTGCCCTGGGCCTTCCCTCTCTGTGCAGGTTGTCCGAGGTCCCTCATGCTCCAAGCCTGTGTGGGCACTACCAGTGCAGAGCTGGGGCAGGCTCAGTGTCTATGCTTCCAGGTGGCCCTTTGTTGCCATACCAGACTGCAGGCCCAGTGTTGCCAGATCTTACGGTTATCAACAGAAATTTCTGTGAAACATTGTGATTTTAAACATTAGCAGCAAATAGTCGTGCGAGATGCAGCTAGGAGTTTCCCACAGACCTTCTCTGCCACTTTTCCTGGCCATACCTCCTAATGTGGAAGAGACTGTACCGTTCTTTTTTTTTTTTTCTTAATGTTTACTTATTTTGAGAGAGAGAGTGCCCACACACATGCTCGAGCATGGAAAGGGCAGAGAGAGAGGTAAACAGAGTATTGGAAGCAGGCTCCATTATGACAGAGCCTGATGCGGGGCTCAAACTCACGAACTGTGACATCATGACCCGAGCCGAAGTCAGACCCTTAACTAACTGAGCCACCCCAGGCTCCCCGGACTGTGCCTTCCTAAGAAAACTGTGTTCCCTTCAGTGCCTAAGCTGCCTCCCAGCAGCCTCAACAATCACAGGAGCCAGTGCTGGACCTGTGTCCTAGACTAGGATGTTCAGTGGATGTTAGCAGCTCCTCTGGAGAGTCTGAACAGTGGTCAACCTCAAAAGCCCATTTAGGAAAGCCAGACATGGTGCTCAGTACCTTGTGTAGCACCAGTGTGCTTCCAGCACTCGTTCTGTGCTCTGTGCATCTAAAGATCATCTCAGAGGGTGGGTGGGACCCTCTGTGCTCCACCTTCCTGGGCACAGAAGGTGCTTTCCACTTCACTCCTGTCTATGTGCCCCCCCCCGCCAGAGTGTGTCCACCCCCCAACCAGGAACCACTCCTTCAGCTCCCTGTTCAGCTAGGTGTGATGAGTCCTGCCGTGGCCTCTGCCATGGCCTTCCTTGTGCATCATAGACATCCTGGCTTCCTGAACCCTGTATCTCCAAGGGAGGAACAGTTAGCGATGTGGTTTTGTTCAGGCTGGCCTTTAAAAACAGATGCCAGCCCTGGGGCGCCTGGGTGGCTCAGTCAGTTAAGCATCCGACTAGGGTCATGATCTCATGGTTTGTGGGTTCAAGCCCCACGTCTGGCTCTCTGCTGTCAGTGCAGAGCCCGCTTCAGATCCTCTGTCCCCCTCTCTCTCTCTGCCCCTCCCCTGCTCACTCTCTCCCTCTCAAAAATAAATAAACATAAAAAAAAAAAAAAAAAACATGCTAGCCTGGATTCCTCATTGAAGAGTCTGAGTGTGACGAGATGTTCTGCCCATGAAAAAGCTTTCAGGTCTTGAAACAAGGATATGCCAACAGTATAAGGATTAAAATAAAATCTCCAAGACCCAAAGAGAAACCCCAGCAGAAACCATGGGAAAAAAAAAAGTTTATTCCAAATCCTGATGAAGTTTTAATATGCCAATTTAACTGCAATTTAGAGAGGTGGTTTAGAACATTTCAGTAAAACAAGCGAGAGATTCCAGACTCCTAAATTGGATGTGGGTGATGAGTATCTTCTTTTGTAATCAGTAATTTTATTTGTTAAGATTTAGGAGGGAAAAAAAATAGTTAAAAATGGAATATGACCCAAAAGTGTTAAAGTCGAGTTAATAAAATCATTCTGACATCAACAGGAAAATGGTAACAGAATATTTCCAGATCATACCAAAAACAGCACTTCATGAAAATGAAAAAATAAATTCCAAATAGGAACAGTGAACAGATTTTCAGATAGCTTAATAATTCAATTTAACAAAGAGAAGTGAATCAAACACGGGTCAAAGGCATTTCTTCTAATTTGTCAGGGAAACAGCAACATTGATAAAGGATATATGTGATGAAAAGGGAAATTTGAAATGTCCTTAAATGCTTCAGTTCAGAGATGGAAACAACTAGATCAGTGTTTTCCCAAATTGGACAGTTCTAAAAATTGCCATGTCTTCATCTTCTTCAGTCATGACTTCTGAAGCCACAAGGAACCTCCTTAAACTTTCCAGAATAAAAATGTGTGATTACTTGGCGGAGGAAAGACTACATTATCTTCCTGTTGTTGATAATGGAAAGTGATATTACAAAGTCATTGTCTTATATTTGAAAAAGCCATCAGAGTACATGGCCAAAAATGTCAGGGCAAAAACAAAAATGTATCTTAATGAGATGTGTCTGGCAGTTAATAAAACACATTGTACTTTTTGTCTGGATTTTGTGATATCCATGGTATTGTTTTTGTTTTTAATTTGAGACTTGTCCTTTCTCGTTCTAAAGAAATGCTTGTTTTCAAACCCAATTTTGTATTTTTCCTAAAGAGGGCCCCCCAGAATTGTTTAAGCTTATAAAAAGGGCCCCTTAAATCCTGAGTCTGCCCCTGCCTGCAAGCATCTGTGAGTCAGGAGAATAAGCAGAAGCTTCCAGGAAGAAGTGGGAGGGGAGTTTTTGATAGGGATCAGATACAGCTGAAGGCCTTTGAGGAAAAAGAAGTTATTTGGTGGACGAGGGTGATGCCAGACCTGTCATCGCCTCATGGCATTGAGGGCAGTGCTACTGTTCTGGCTGCCTCCGGGCTCGGCTGCCGGTGTGGCTCTCCCTCACCCTCACTCTCTGCCCTGCTCCCAGGTCTTCTTGTGGGCACCCTGGACGTGGTGTTGGACTCCAGTGCCCGCGTGGCCCCTTATCGAATCCTGCACCAGACCCAGGACTCCCAGGTCTACTGGACAGTGGCATGTGGTAGGTGCCTTGAATCACAAGGGATGCTGGACAGGGCCTGCCCTAGATAAGCAAGGTGGGCCCCCCAGCAGGGAGGGGACCCAGCCTGCATTCCTGGACTGGATATTGCCTCCAGAGAACCTGGTGCTACCCTTCGTTCAGACCACACAGCCCACACAGCCTGCGTCCAGCTTAGGAAGGCAGCTCAGAGGTTCACAGGTGCCCTGTAGTGCTTTGAGATTGTGGACATTGGTGGGAACGTGCATGTGCGGAGCAGTGAAAAATTGAAGTTACCCAACACACAGGATGCCTGCTGAGGGGGAACAAGAACAAGCCATCTTTCTTTTTTTTTAATTTTTTTTTAACGTGTATTCATTTTTGAGAGAGAAAGACAGAGCATGAGTGGGGAAGGGGCAGAGAGGGGGAGACACAGAATCTGAAGCAGGCTCCAGGCTCTGAGCTGTCAGCACAGAGCCCGACTCGGGGCTCGAACTCATCAACTGCGAGATCATGACCTGAGCCGAAGTCGGACACCCAACCGACTGAGTCACCCGGGCACCCCCATCTTTGTCTTCTTGTGTCAGCTGTCAAACTGTAAACGAATATCCTTTCTGTAGTCTAAGCACCATACTTTGCGCTTTTTTGTGTTGTTTGTTGGTGACTTTGTTTCAAATCGCCCCCTGGGACACCTGGGTGGCTCTTTGGTTGAGCATCAATTCTTGCTTCCTGCTCCGATCATGATCTCACAGTTCCTGGGATCAAGCCCTGCTTGGGATTCTCTCTTTCTCCCTCTCTCACTGCCCCTCCCCTGCATGGGTGTGCTCTCTCGCTCAAAATAAATAAACTTTAAAAGTAAATAAATTGGGGTGCCTGGGTGGCTCAGTCAGTGAAGTGTCCAACTTCAGCTCAAGTCATGATCTCAGTTTGTGGGTTCGAGCCCCGCATTGGGCTCTGTGCTGACAGCTCGGAGCCTGGAGCCTGCTTCAGAGTTTGTGTCTCCTTTTCTCTCCCTGCTCGTGCTCTCTCTCTCTCTGTCTCTCTCTCAAAAATTAATAAACATAAAAAATTGTTTGAATAAATAAAATACAAATAAATAAAGTGGACCCAAATGTAATGCCAAGGTGCTGGCTGGGTTCCTAAGCACAAAAAGTGTGATGTGCCTCATAGAGAAAGTAGGTGTGTTAGAGAAGCTTCATTCAGGCATGTGTTACAGACAGAGCTGCTAGCCATGAGTTCCACGTTAGGGAATTAATATATATTAAATAGGGTGCCTTTAATCAGAGAGCCACATAAAACAAAGTCATGTATTGATTGGTTGATGAAAATGTTGTGACCACAGGTTTACAGGAGCTTAGCCTTCCCTGTAGCTCCCCTGGGGTCAGTATTGTTCATGAGACTTTACAGAAGTAGCTGCCGTGAATAATGGGATGGGCAGTAGTCATCCACCTGGGAGGAGACACGCTCAGCCCTCCCGAGAGTCTGGGAGGAGGTCCTCTTTCAGTGGGTACCAACCCAGCTGAGGTCACTGGGATACATTAACGGTCACAGCCAGCACTCAGACAGCACACGCAGCAGGCCAGGCACTTATGTGAACCTCCCAAAAACTCGAGAAGGTGAAACTGTTTTTTGTGAGTTTTTTTTTTCCTTTATTTTGAAGATGAGGAGACTGTGGCACAGCGAGGGTTAGGAGGCCTGAGAAAGGATAAGAGCGTTCACAGCTGAGACCCCTTCTTCCAAAGTCATCTTCCTCCCTGGCACCTGAACAGAGGTGCCCTTTCCCCTGTGTAGGAATCAACAAAGGCTTCAAAGTCTGGGATGGCCCAAGGCCAGGTGGGGGCGAATTGGGACCCCTGCTCTCCTGGTTCCAGAGTCTGCCTGAGAGAGGGGCTTCCTATCAGGTGGGACCCAGGGAGGTTGTCCTGTGCCTGAGCTGCAAGGAGACACGTTACTCTAAAATGGGCCTTTGTGGAGGCCTCTGGGTTAAGCATCTGACTCTTGATTTCAGCTCAGGTCATGATCTCACGGTTGGTGGGTTTGAGCCCTGAATCGGTCTCTGTTTTGAGGATACAGAGCCTGACTGGGATTCTCTCTCCCTCTGTCCCCCTCCCCCCCCGCCGCCCCCCCCCCCCCCCCCCCCCCCCACCCACCAGCTCTCACTCTCACCCCCCCTCTCTCCAAATCAAAAAAACTTTAAATAAATAAAACTTTAAAATAAAGAAATGAAATGGGTCCTTTGGGCCCCTGGTTGGCCCAGTCAGTTAAGCGTCCAACTTCGGCTCAGGTCATGATCTCTCAGTTTATGAGTCGGAGCCCCACGTCAGTCTCTGTGCTGACAGCTCAGAGCCTGGAGCCTGCTTCTGATTCTGTATCTCCCTGTCTCTCTGCCCCTCTCCTGCTCATGCTCTCTCTCTCTCTTTCTCAAAAATAAATAAATACTTTAAAAGAATATTTTAGGGGCACCTGGGTGGCTCAGTCGTTTGAGCGTCCAACTTCAGCTCAGGTCATGATCTCACGGTCCGTGAGTTCCAGCCCCGCGTTGGGCTCTGTGCTGACAGCTCAAAGCCTGAAACCTGTTTCACATTCTGTGTCTCCCTCTCTCTCTCTGATCCTCCCCTGTTCATGCTCTGTCTCTGTCTCAAAAATAAATAAATGTTAAGAAAAAAATTTTTTTAATTTTTTTAATAAAATGGGCCCTTGAGATTTTCCCTTGTCTCAGCAATGTTCCTTCTCAGCAGATGAGGAAGAGACAATCCATGGCAGTGAGAGGAAGGCCATGCTTGTGGCAGTGTGGGAACTAGCAGGGCCTGGTGCTGGGGAGCCTTAGTCTTTAGCCTCAGGCCACACACTGACCTACTCCTGCTTCTACCACACCCCCCAAGCCTGCTCTGACCTCTGCTGTGCCTCCCTCCTTCCTCTTCAGCTCTGCAAAACCAGACACGGTCATGCTGACACCTGCCCAGTGAATCCTGACTCCTTAGCTTTCCATTAAAGGACTTTTGGGGCCAGCCTGCCTCCATTTCTGTCCTTCCCTCATCTCACAACTGGCCTTCAGCCAGACCAGACACACCTGTCCTGGCCAATGTGTAGTGTCCCCCCCCACATCCACCTAACCTTGCACTCTGTTGAGAACCCGCCCAGTGTCAGCTCCTATGGAAAACCAGATTCCCCAGACCCAGGTATCCACTTTTTCCTTCTTGCTACTCCAGACTCACCATGTTTGGGGTACTTTTATCAGCACTTTCACACTAAGGGCTCACTGGCTCTTACCCTAGACTGGCAGCTCCCTAAGGGCAAGGGTAGAGTCTGAGCAACCAGTCAGCCTGGGCTAGGACCATGGTTTGGTCACATCTCAGCTGTGTGACACTGGGCAACTCACTTAACCTCTCTGTGCCTCACCTCCATCCTATAAAACAAAAATAATGGTACTGTCTCCAAGGTTCTCTAAGAAGAAAATAAGATATTCCATGAGAAGTTCTGAAAACAGAAGTAGCACTTAATAATGATTAGCTATCTTTTTTATTCTCTGAACCTAACATAAAGATGGCATAGTTTGTGTTTACTTAGTGCTAAGGGAAGATTGAGTTACTTCTAACTGATAATTCTTTTGAATGCACATAGGTAAATATTTATACTCAAAGTGCAGACAGATCCACACAGTGGACAGTGTGGACAAGATTTCTTCTGTTTGAGGTTGCCAGGAATGTGTGCATGAAAGACAATGACTCTAGAGCTGTATCACTTGCGAATTTAACTTCAAAATTCAAATACAGGTTCTTGGCAAAAAGAGAGAGAGAGAGAAAGAGAAATCCCTTCTCCTACCAACAAGACCTTGGCCTCTGTGCACCAGGGAAAGGAGGCCATAAAAGAAGTCCAAAGGAAAAACGAGGGGAGAAGAAGGAAATTGTGGGTGGAATTATGCCTGTAATTTTGATGGTCTGTTGTGACTCACTGACAGTTGTAGGAATCTGGGTTTAATTGCCTTCACGTGGGCATCTTCACACTGGCCCACGGGAGAGGGGAAGGGTCTTAGCTCAGTATTGATTGCTAGAGTAGTGAACTCCTTGGGTAAATGTAAAGGAACAATCAACCTTAACCAAGACCAGCTGGGTTGTGACATGTCCCAGAGCAATCAGTGAGCGAGATGCCTGGGACAGAGTTGATGGTAGGGACCAACTTGGCCTGGCCAGGGCAGGGTCAGGATTGAGTCTTCAGCTGGTGGAAGGTTGTTGATAGGTAGGGAAGGATGGGTGGCAGAGAATCAGGCACCCAGCAAAAATTGGACTTGGGTCTTTACTCAGGCTCCCTCCATGCCTAATCTGTGGGCCTTACCACGGGCACTCACAGTCCATAAACTGATCCGCTGAGAAGGATGCAGGGCTTTCACTCTTCTGGTGTTCATTCGTTCAGAAAACGGTTCCTGAGGGGCGCTCCTGAGGGGCGCCTGGGTGGCTCAGTCGGTTAAGCATCCAACCCTTGGTTTCAGCTCAGGTCATGATCTCACGGTTTCATGAGTTTGAGCCCCGTGTCAGGCTCTGTACCAACAGTGCAGAGCCTGCTTGGGATTCTCTCCCTCCCTCCCTCTCTGACCCTTCCCTGCTTGCACACGTGCCCCTCTCTCTTTCTCCAAATAAATCAAATTTAAAATCTTAAAAAAAGAAAAGAGAAAGAAAGCAGTTCTTGAGTGAAATTCCCTGCCAGGCACAGGCAAAATCCCAAAGAGGTAGGGGAAGCCAGGCAGAGACCCCTGTCATCCCTTTGCTTCCCCTCCCAGTTCCTTCAGTTGGGGAGAGGGGGCAGAGAAAACAGCTGCCCCACCCTTCAGGAGCGGCATTAAAACTGCCCTAAGTTTTTCCATTACCACTGGAGCTGCTGTGCCCTCCAGAACCCTTCCCTGAGGAGAGAAGGGACTACCTCCTAGGCGGGCTGAAACTGGGGACTAGCCAGAAGCTGCAGGGGTCAGGAGGGGGCAGGAGAAGGGCTTGGGTGTGAACAGTGGTGGTGAGGAGGACCTTGCAGGCAAAGGCCTGGGTGGGTGCCTCTGGCTTCAGAGAGAGCAGGCGAGAGCCTCTGGCTTGCCCCACAGAAGACCAGCTGGCCAGGGGCCTGGAGTCCTACAGGAAGCTCCATCCAGCTGCCATCTGTGGACACCTGAATGCTCCTGAAACTGCTGGCACTTACAAGTCTGACTGTCTGGTCAATCACCTATATATCAAAGACCACATCAAGTCCTTTTATCTGGAAGGGAAATCTTTACAACTAAGCAAACCTGCAGATCTATAGACTATTTCTGGAAGGGCATGTAGGAAGCTAGTGGTGACTCTTACTTGGTGTTAGGGGAAATGGAGGCTTTATGTTCCACATGACTCTCTACAATTCTGCCTGAACCATTTTTCGTGTTCATGACTACTGTTATGTATGTAAAGTTGTGGGGTTTTTTTAATGTTTATTTAATTTTGAGGGAGAGACAGAGTGAGGACAGGGGAAGGGCAGAGAGAGAGGGAGACACAGAATCCAAAGCAGGCTTCAGTCTCTGAGCTGTCAGCCCAGAGCCTAATGTGGGGCTCGAACTCACGACCCACGAGATCATGACTTAAGCCAAAGTTGGGCACTTAACTGACTGAGCCACCCAGGCACCCTTGTACGTAAAGTTTAACTAGGAAAAGAGTTAGCAGCCTGAAGATTGGAGTCTTTTGGATATAGCAAATTAGGTCATCTGTTTTAGTCTCTGAATTTATGGTTAAGGCCTGGTGATTTTAATGATTTTCCTCTTTTTTACTCCACCAAACCTTCCTTAGGTTCTTCCCGCAAAGAGATCACAAAGCACTGGGAATGGCTGGAAAATAACTTACTCCAGACGCTGTCCATCTTTGACAATGAGGAAGATATCACCACCTTCGTCAAGGGCAAGATACACGTAAGGTTCAACTTCCACCACTGGCTCCTGCTCCTGCTCTGGGCTGGCAGGTTCACCTGTATCATCTTATTTAACCTCCAAACAGTGTGGTTAGGTCTTCTCTCTGTTTACTAGAAATGGAAGGCAGTGTTCACTCCTGTTCTCTCAGTCTTGAAAGGGGCATTTGAACTTGCCACACAGGTCCCTGCTTCTCCCGGCCAGCTGCAGGAGTCTGACCAAGCTTAGCTGGGAGTTTCCATTCCCCACAAAGGAGCAGCTCTCATGGCCAATGCCTTGGCCACCGTAACAGGAAGAAGATGGAAGTGATAGAATAGTTGGAGGCATGTCTCATTTACAAAACGAACACTACTTAAAAATGTGTGCACCCTCTGACCCAGTGATTCCCTTCCTTGGAATTTACCATATGGTGTCATCATACGTGCAGAATAACACATACTCTGCAGCACTGTCAGCAGAAAGACTGGAAACGGCACCTTCCAGCCTATGGTAGGAGGGGAAGCAGCTGCTATCTGTTCTGCAAAATGAGAGCAGTACTTCTTGCTAGCGTAGCATTTATGGAGTACCGTACTGAGCGCTTTATGTCAGGACTGGTTAGGTCCTGACTGGTTATGACATATGACTGGTTAGGTCATATATGTTATACTTAGTGGAATATGCATAAAAACTGATGCAATGATAGTTGGGTTGTTTCCTTTTCCAGGGGGGCAGTTAACACTGTAAGGAACATCTACCTAAGCGCATGCTCATGTGTGTCTTCTTTTTGTTCAGTTATTTTGCCTTCAGTTAGATTTCTTGGGGGTTCTTACTGAGTCAAAGTTTCGCGGTGCATAGTTGCTTTGAGCAGGCCCTGTGACTTCTTTATGCCAGAACTTTCCAGACCTGGGCAGATGACACCAATAGTTCCTCGGCTCTTCCCCGTGTGCTTTGGGGTTCAGAGTAAGACCTGCATTGCCTTTCTAGCTGCACGAAGAAAGGCAAGGAGGGCAGAGGCAAGTCTCTATTCTCCTAATGAGCAAGCTGGGCAATAATAATAATAATAATAATAATGACTGGCTCAGTCGGTAGAGCACCCGACTCTTGATCCCTTGGGGATGTGAGTTCAAGCTCTACATTGTGAGTGGAGCTTAACTTAATAATAATAATGGAGGCACCTGGGTGGCTCTTGTTGGCTAAGCATCCAGCTCTTGGTTTCATCTCACATCATGATCTCTCAGTTTCGTGGGTTTGAGCCCTGTATTAAACTCTGTGCTGGCAGTGCAGAGCCTGCTTGGGATTCTCTCTCTCCCTCCCTGTCTCTCTGCCCCTTCCCAACTCATGCTATCTCTGTATCTCTCAAAAGTAAATAAATAAGCTTAAAAATAAGAATATTGATGATGATGAAGCAGCAACATTATTAAATGTTTCTTCCATGCCAGACCCAAACAAACTAACCAACAAAACAGAACAAAATTTCTCAATGACTCATGGGTTAAAGAAGAAATGCATATTAAAAAATACTGGGGCGCCTAGGTGGCACAGTCGGTTAAGCGTCCGACTTCAGCCAGGTCACGATCTCGCGGTCCGTGAGTTCGAGCCCCGCGTCAGGCTCTGGGCTGATGGCTCAGAGCCTGGAGCCTGTTTCCAATTCTGTGTCTCCCTCTCTCTCTGCCCCTCCCCCGTTCATGCTCTGTCTCTCTTTGTCCCAAAAATAAATAAATGTTGAAAAAAAAAATTAAAAAAAAAATATTTAGAACTCGGGTGCCTGGGTAGCTCAGCCGATTAAGCATCAGATTCTTCATCTCAGCTCAGGTCTTGATCTCAGAGTGGTGAGTTCAGGCCCCCACACTGGACTTCACACTGGGTATGGAGCCTACTTAAGAAATTTTTTAAAAAAGAAAATACTTAGAACTGAATGATTGTCAAAATACTGCATATCCGAATTTGTGGACTGCAGCAAAAACAGTACACAGAACATCTGAAGCCTTAAATCTTACGAGAAGAAAAAGAAAAGGTGGAAACTAATGAGCCAGGCATCCAGTTCAGTAAGTTAGCATTTCTGACTCCAGAAATCAGGAAATTTGAAGGAAATCACAAAGGGCAGAAGTTAACTGCATAGGAAACAAAGGAACAATGCAGAAAGGCAACACTTCCTGAAAACCAGCTAAGACATAAACCTGTGGCAAAAGGGATCCAGGACCAAAGCTAGAAACCTCAAATAAGCAATGAAAAGAATGAAATATGAGAACCATCTATAAAAAAGCAGAGTTGGTTTTTTTTATTTTTTGTAATGTTTATTTTTAAGAGAGAGACAGCACGAGTAGGGGAGCAGCACACACACACACACACAGACACACACACACAGACACACACACACAATCTAAAGCAGGCTCTAGGCTCTGAGCTGTCAGCACAGAGCCCAATGCAGTCTTGAACTCTCAAATCATGAGGTCATGACCTGAGCCAAAGTTGGACAGACACTCAACCGACTGAGCCATCCAGGTGCCCCTAAAAAAGCAGAGTTTTAAAAAGGAGAGAGAAATACCCTAAAAAGCTTTAAGCCAACCAATTCAGGAGTTTAGGGGTGTCTGGGTAGCTCAGTCAGTTGAGCGTCTGACTCTTGGTTTCAGCTCAGGTCATGATCCCAGGGTCATGGGATTGAGGCCCCCCCCCCCCCCCCCCATATCGGGCTCTGTACTGACAGCACCAAGCCTGCTTGGGATTCTCCCCCTCCCTGTTCCCGTGCACGTGCACACATGCGCACGCTCTCTCTCTCAGAAAATAAAAAAAGAAGAAGAAATGTTTATCTTTAAAGTCACTACTTCAAGCCAGCCATGCTAGAAGTATTATTAGCTCAGGGAGTTGAGGGCATCTGCCTGGGGTCTGTCTGTCCAACCGTGTGCCCCAGCCTTGCCCACTGGGCCTCCCATGCTTGTGGCCCTGGGGCCAGTGAATGAGAGTCCTGGGTCCCACTGCCTGGGTTCCCTGGGGCCACAGAAACCCCTGGGCAGGCCAGGAGTCAGTTCCCTTGTCCTCCTCCAGGGCATCATCGCAGAAGAGAACAAGAACCTGCAGCCCCAGGGAGACGAGGACCCCGGAAAGTTCAAGGAGGCCGAGCTGAAGATGCGGAAGCAGTTTGGGATGCCAGAGGGGGAGAAGTTGGTCAACTACTACTCCTGCAGCTACTGGAAAGGTCGCGTGCCCCGGCAGGGCTGGCTCTACCTGACCGTCAACCACCTGTGCTTCTACTCGTTCCTGCTGGGGAAGGAAGGTGAGTGCAGCAGGCAGGCCCCTCATCCTCAGCTTCTCTCCCCACTGCCTCCCCACCCCAGAAAACTCACCACCTCTCCAGACCGCTCGGGTTCCTGAGTGCCTTCCTTCCTCTCGGCCCCCAGATACTCTGTCCCCACACACACACCAGAGGATCTCCCCGAAACCCAGTGCACCTCACCGGCTCTTGGTAGGGAGGCCCAGACTCGAGCTAGGTCTGCACCTGGCTCTTGGGGGCTCCCCATCCCACCTCCATCCATCGACGTGGTTCCTCACAGAGTGACTGCACGGGGGCTCCCTTCTCTCCTTTAAGTGGAATATCCAAGGGCACCTGCCATCCCTGAGTGGCTCTGGGTTATGGGGTGCCTTGTTGCTGCAGGACCCTCCCTGCCTCCGGACACAAGGCTGGCGCCCTCTGCTGCTACATCACCCCAGGAAAGAGCTCCCAGGGCTCCAGCCCTCCTGAGCCCAGCAAGGCCTTGTCCCACCAGGCACACATCTGACACACCCTTCCACCTGCCCTTCTTCCCTCTCCACCCCGCCCCTCCCACCTCCTCACCAGGCAGGGGTCAACGTCCCCTCTGTCAGCACACTCCCACTAGGTGGGCTTCTCTGGACCAGGGTCTCAGCTCACTTCCGATGTTCATCTGTGTTACCCTTCAATCATTTGTGGGACACATAGTCACCCCAGATATTCTTGGGGCCGGTCCCTCCATGTGGATCACATGTCCCAGCACAACCAGGCTCAGGCATGGGGGACACACAGTCAGTGATTCCCTCGGGGACACACAGTCAGTGATTCCCTGGGGAGCGGCTGTCCCAGTGGGTGCACGTGCTGTCCAGCCCTCCGGCCCGTCTGACCCACTGGTGTATCTGTCCTGCGGGCATGCAGTGAGCCTTGTGGTGCAATGGGTAGACGTCACAAGGCTGGAGAAGAATGCCACACTGCTCTTCCCCGAGAGCATCCGTGTGGACACCCGGGACCAGGAGCTCTTCTTTTCCATGTTCCTGAACATCGGTGAGACCTTCAAGCTCATGGAGCAGCTGGCCAACCTGGCCATGCGGCAGCTGCTGGACAGTGAGGGCTTCCTGGAGGACAAGGCACTGCCCCGGCCTTCCCGGCCACACAGGAACATCTCGGCTCTGAAGCGGTGAGTGGCCCTCTGGGGTGGGAGGGACCTGCCCCCCTCTCGGGGTGTATTTGGGACAGGAGGACACCATGAGGTCCACAGAGGTGCCATCCAAAAATAGCTACTACTAACCACAAAGAGTTACTTCTCAAAGCCCTGTGAGGTGGAGGGGCTCGTATGCTGGCGATTGGTAGACAGTAATGATGGCTGGCCCTCCTCCCCGGAGCACTACCGTTGTGTTCCTCAATTGTAGCTGCGAACCTGCATGACTGGCCGGGAGCTCAGGGGTTCCCGGATTCATACCTGTGTACCAAGACCTCATCCCCGCCTGGCTGTTTCCTGGGTTGCCCCCAGAGACCATGGCCTTGGCCCAGACCGTGAGGTACACCTTCAGGACCAGCATGTCCATCCAAGGATGTCACTCTCCATATGTGAGTGATGGGGTTGCTGCTGGAACCTTCCAGAAAGGAAACAAGCAGGGCCAGGACTTGACACTGTCCATCAGGGTATGCCTGCCAGGCCTTGCTCAGGCTGCTGGCAGCCCCCTCTCCCCCGGGGGGGGCTCAGGAGAAAGATATTTCCAAGGAAAGAGCCACCAAAGGGGCCAGGACCAGGGTGCCAGGCAGCCACTTCACATGGCCATCAGATAAGTGAGCATACCCTTGCATTCATCAATAGGACATCTTGGGGAGTCCTCCTCTGGGTGTTTGGGTGGGGCTGGGTGTTCCCTGGCAGAAGTAGCAGCCTTGGGGCAGAGGCATGCAGGGCAGGTGTGGGGAACCCCCGGGCACTGGGGCCCTGTCCATCCTCAGCACTGAGCAAGCGACATGTGAAGCCCTGTCAAGCTGTGGGTGTCCTCCAGAGCCCTTGCGGCCCAAAGGCACACTGTGTGCTGCATACATGTCCTCTGCTGGTCATGCAGATGTCTCCCGTGGTACATGGCCATCTGCTGTGTGTGTTTTATTGAATTCCAAGTTCCCTGGGGCATGACCCCAAAGAGCCCAATCCCGTGTGGAAACCAAGGCTCTGAGGTCCCCTTGCGGGCATATTGTGTCCTCACTCTTATCTCCTTTCCTCCACCCCACCTTGGTTTCCCAGAGACCTGGATGCCCGAGCCAAGAACGAGTGCTACCGGGCCACGTTCCGGCTGCCCAGGGACGAGCGCCTGGATGGCCACACAGGCTGTACGCTGTGGACCCCGTTCAACAAACTGCACATCCCTGGCCAGATGTTCATCTCCAGCAACTACATCTGCTTTGCCAGCAAAGAGGAGGACGCATGCCACCTCATCATACCCCTCCGGGAGGTGAGCCCCCAGTGCCATGCCAGCTCCACGACATCTGGTGGCGGGCCTGTGGAGGGTACAGAGCAAGTCAGCAACTTCCCTGAGCCCCTGCACTGGGGCCAGGCCCCTCCAGCTGCCAGGTTCCCTCAGGGACCCCCTTGACTGCTGGGGAGCAGGGTGGGGTTTGGCATGCCAGAAGCACTCACACTGGGACATGAGGTAACTTCAGGAAAGTCCTGTGCCTCTCCAGTCAAATCCCAGTGGTGTCCAGCAGGTGAGTGTCCCCAAGTCCTGCCTTCCTGGCCCTGCACTTGGACTTGAGCAAAGTCCTGTCTTGGCTGGGCTTGGAGGACTCTGGACCCTCACCAACCCCACCATGTCACTCTTGGAGGCCATCTACTGTTCCTCTCCCAACACTTGCCTTGGCTGTGACTCTGGCTCCAGCAGGGCTGGAAGTCCACTGTCACCTGTCAGGGATGGGGGCAGCTCTCACCTGTCACAGATAAGGGTCAGCTTTCACCTGTCAGGGATGGGACAGCTCTCACCTGTCGGAAGTGTTTTTTCTCAGGTCTCTTAGGCTTCCACAGGGACCTTGAAGGCAAGGCCATTTGTTCTGTGCTGCTGTGAAGGGTGTAGAAAGTGAGGGAGAGGGCCCCTGCCCAGATGGAAAGCACTGACCCCACAGTCACAGCAGGTTCCCAGGCCTCCTCTTCCTCATGGCCCAGCAGAACAGGCGGGCTGTTCAACTCTATGAAGCCCAGTAAGGATCTTCAGTTATAACTCAAATCACAGTATCTTGATTTTATTAAAAACCCAGAACAGTGACACCTCCCTGCATTTGTACAACGCACTCAAACTGTAGGTGCAGCTATGAGCAGGGGTGGGTGGTTCTACGTGCCGCCTCGTTTCCCCAAGGGAAGTCAGAGGCAAAGGACTCAAAAGAGCCAGAAGCTCAAGGCTCAGGTAGCCCCTAACCCCATGTTCCGTTTTTGCACTGGGCCCGTGAGTCTATCCTGGGCGCTGTGCTGACCTGGCCCTGAGACCTGGGGTGGGTGCAGAGGTCTCCTTAGGCCTCAGCTGTATTTCTCCTGATGATCCTACCTTTTTTTTCTTTTTTAAGTTTTACTTTTTTTTTTTTTAATTTTTTTTTTCAACGTTTTTATTTATTTTTGGGACAGAGAGAGACAGAGCATGAACGGGGGAGGGGCAGAGAGAGAGGGAGACACAGAATCGGAAACAGGCTCCAGGCTCCGAGCCATCAGCCCAGAGCCTGACGCGGGGCTCGAACTCACGGACCGCGAGATCGTGACCTGGCTGAAGTCGGACGCTTAACCGACTGCGCCACCCAGGCGCCCCTAAGTTTTACTTTTTATTTTGAAAGAGAGAAACAGAATCCCAAGCAGGTTCCACTCTGTCAGTGCAGAGCCTGAGGTGGGCCTCAAAATCATGAGCTATGAAATCATGACCTGAGCTGAAACTGAGAATTGGTCTGTTAACTGAGCCACCCAGACACCCCTGATCCTGCCATTTCTGATGGCAGAGAGCTCTGGCTGAGGCGGGGGCAGACTGTCTGGGGCTCTTGGGATGGGACTGGCCCCACAGCTAGTCTGGACAGACCCGGCCTGGTGCTGATGATCCTCCTTGCACCCACCAGGGCACTTCACAGGGCCTTCCACTCAGAGCATGCTGTGTGCCCACACCCAGTAGGCTCTTGACTCTGCACCCACCCTCCAAACATGCTCTTCCTGTTGCAGCCTTGGGAAGCAGCATTCCGTCCATCCGTCCATCTGCTCAGCTCAGAAGCAGGAGCCGTCCTTGCTCCTGACCTGGCCTTGTTCCCGCATCCCAACCATGGCACGTCCCTTCCTCTCCACAGCCACCTCCTCAGGAGGGTGCTGCCTGCACTGAACCCCATTAGTCCCCTCCTCCCACAGCATGTCAGTGCCCTGCCCCGGCTCGTCCAGCATCTCCTGTGATTAGAAGAGTCCCCAGCTGCCTGCTGTGACCTGTGGACCTTTAGTGAACCATTCACTCCTTTTTAGGTCTTAGCTTACATGCATGCAGATGTGCTCACACACACAAACACACACTCATATGCATCTGCACACATACTTATCCACATATACACACACCATACACACACCCACATGCATCTGCACATATACCACACACACGCACACGCTCACACACATCTTGCACGCATGTAGATACATGTACACATTACCACCCCTATATGCATTCATGCACATACCTACACACACATACATGCATAAATACACACCATAACACATGTGTGCACTCCTACACGTACATTTGCACACATACATACACATGCACACATAATACACACTCACACATCCCTCTCGTCCTCACTCTTGCCCCAGCTTCTCCAGCCTTTCCTTGTTTGTCAAGCTGGTCCCATCCCTTCCTCAGGGTGTTCGCTGGGAATTCTGCCCTGATGTCTGCCCCAGTTCCTCCCCTGGCTCTACCAGTTCTCAACCTCAGTTGCTACCTCCCTGTACCTCCCTGGAGGTGCCTTCGGCACGAAGCAGCCTGATGGAGTCCTAGCTCACCCTTCGGTCCCTACTCACCTGTGAGAACTATGCTTCGCCTACATGTCCATAGTCCAGCCCCTGGGCTGCAGGCTCTGCAGAGGCATCCCTTCAAAGTCCTTTTTGCACCTTCCACACCTGTGATGCTCTGTCCACACGCCTCAAGGTCAGAGCTGGACCCAGGACACACTGTCAGCAAGTGCAAGCAGGGCCACTCACTGTGCTTTAGAGTAAGAGAGTAACCGGACATCTTTGGGAAATCAAATGGACCAGCAGCTGGGCTGAGCACCTTTCATTCTGCATCATCATTCTCATGACAGCCCTGCGAGGCTGATATGCTCGCGTCCACATCAACTGGGGGAAACAAGGCTTAGATGTGCACGTAACTTGCTCAGAGTCACATGTTAGCAAGCAGCAGAGTCCACATATGGATGCAGTGGGGCCCAGAGAGTTCCCCTGACCCCTCACAGCGCCCTGGCCAGGAGAGAACTAGGTGAGGCCGCTGTGTCTCAGACGTACAAAACTGTTCAGCTTTCTATCCCAAGACACAGATGCCTAATAGGTTGGGGTTTGTTTTTTTTTTTTTGCCTTCTCAGGTGACTATTGTTGAAAAAGCTGACAGCTCCAGTGTCCTGCCCAGTCCTCTGTCCATTAGCACCAAGAGCAAAATGACCTTCTTGTTCGCCAACCTGAAAGACCGTGATTTTTTAGTTCAGAGGATCTCTGACTTCCTCCAGAAGATGCCATCCAAGCAGCCGGGCGGCAGTGGAGTGGGAAGAAAAGCCAGCACTGTGGAGCCGGCCCCAGAGGTAAGAGGGCCCCTTGGGAGCTGTGAGGTGGGGATCAGGGCCAGGGCCAGGGCCTCCATGCTGGAGTCTGATCTTATGGTGCCTGTTGTGGCCTCAGGTGGGGAGGGCACCCTCTGGGTGCAGGATGGAGAGCCTAATCTAGCACCCATCCCGGTATCCCAGCCACACACTGCCTGACCTCACAGGCCTCTCTGCACCCCACCACACCCCCCAGTCCTCTGGGCCTCACCTGTCTGCGCCAAGTCCCATTCCACATAAGAAACCTTCCCTGGCTTGACCAACCAACCTCATTTCCATCCGTGAGGAACTTTTGCTACACTATCAAGGCCTATCCAGCATGGGTTTATTTACTGGTATTTCTTCTGTCAATCTTTCAGGGATTTTTACAGGGAGAGACCTCCTTTTCATCTATTTTTATTTTTTTAAGTTTATTTATTTTGAGAGAGATTGCGAGTTGGGGAGAGGCAGAGAGTGGGGGAAAGAGAGAATCCCAAGCAGGTGCCATGCTGTCAGCACAGAGCATGATGTGGGGCTCAAACTCACAAACCATGAGATCATGACCTGAGCCAAAATCAAGAGTCAGGTGCTTAACCAACTGAGCCACCCAGGTGCCCAAGGCCTCCTTTTTAAAGACTTACCTTCAATATCATTATTACACCAACAAAATTAACAATAATTCCTTAATATCAAAGACAGTTGAGGGGCGCCTGAGTTGCTCAGTTGGTTGAGTGTCCCAACTTCGGCTCAGGTCATGATCTCACGGTCCGTGGGGTCAGGCCCCATATCAGGCTCACTGCTGTCAGTGCAGAGCCTGCTTCGGATCCTCTGTCCCCGTCTCTCTCTCTCTGGCACTCTCTTGAAAATAAATAAACATAAAAAAAAAACAAAGTTGAACCTTGAACAGTGCAAAGGTTAGGGGCATCGACCCCTCACACAGTCAGAAATCCACCTATAACCTTTGACTCCTCAAAAACTTAACTACTAACAGCCTATTGTTGACTAGATGCCTTACAAATAACATAAACAGTTGATTAACATATGCTTTGTATGTTATCTACATATGTATTATATACTGCATTTTTACAATAACGTAAGAGAAAAGAAAGTGTCATTAAGATCATAAGGAGGGGCGCCTGGCTGGCCCAGTTGTTGGAGCATGCAATTTGATCTCAGGGTTGTGAGTTTGAGCCCCACGTTGGGATAGAGATTATTTAAAAGTAAAACCTTTAAAAAAAAAAAAAAAAAAAAGAGGAAGACGAGGAGGATCATAAGGAAAGGAGAATACATTTACAATACTGTATTTATCCAAAAGATCCATGTGTGAGTGAGGCCGTGCAGTTGGAACTCGTGTTGCTCAGTGGTCAACTGCATTTGTATTCACGTTTCCCCAAACTTTTTACTATTCGATCGTTTGCGTTGAAGTACAGATAGGTCACATGCGATCAATTGATACGTCTCTTAAATTCCTTTTTATCTGTAGACTTCTGCTCTCTCATTTTTCTTGCAGTGTTTTGTTGAAGGAATTGGGTCATTTGTGCTTTTCCTGATGTGTCCCTTTGTCCCCTATTTTCTGTCAGTTGGTAGTTGGATAGTGAGATCCAGATCAGATTCAGGTTCAGTTGTTTGTGTGTTTAGGGGGCAGATCTACTTGTACGTGGGGTGATTGAGGAGCTACATACTTCCACCAAGAGCTATATTAATACCTGGTCATTGTGTTATGTGCCATTATCAGTCACTGTCGAGCCCTGTATAGATCTGGTAACTCATCAGGGATTGCAAGATGGTGGCACTCTACTACTACCATTCCTTCTGTTTATTAGCTGGAATACTTCCATATTGAGAGGAGCCCCCTCATCAACTACCTAGTTACTTGAGGCACAGTTCGCATAGGAAAGGCAGAGTAAACCTTGTAGCCTTCCTTTTTTTTATTCACCAGTTTTTCAAATGATGAGTCAGTTCCCTAGCATCCTCCAGATGTGATCATGTCATTTGTTATGTCTATTTTGTAGTGTAATTATGAACTTACAGATTTGGGCGCCTTGATATGTTTCAATCCATGACAGTTATTATCCTCAGTCCATCTGTGACCAGAGAGAGCCCACTGAGGTTCACATTTGCGCCCTTTTGACACAACCCTGGTCATTTTTGCCTGCTTCCTGGTATGACAAGATGTGTGTGCTGTGGGTCAATCTGAGTTTGTGAAAACACTTCAAGACTAAAAGAGTCCATATAAAAATCCACATATTTGGCTTCTCTGGAAAAATCTGCGGCCCTGGTGTGACAGCGCTCACATTCCCACCAGGTGGCATTGGAGCCAAGAGGTAGCACATGGCCTTCAGCTCCCTAGAGCCCCCATCTGGTCTGGCCCACAGAGACCTTTAAATTTTCCACCCCTGTAATCAATGCTCAGTAAGTTATTAAGCAGGTAAGGAATGGATGGGAAGGGGCCAGACAGAACCTGTTCATTAGAAACACTCAGAAAGGTTTCTTAGAGGAAGTTGGGCTTGATCTGGGAATTCAAGGGAAGAGTAAGTTTAGGTTGAGTGGAAAGGGACATGAGCAAGCATGTTGAGCTGCCTTCATGAGGCCCAGCACCACAAAGGACAGGGCTGCCGGGCCAGAGTTAGCACAGGCCCCTGGCCCCTTCTAAATGGTCATCATTCACCCAACACATTTTTATTGCATTTCTGTCAGGTGCCAGGTGCTATTCTATGCACTGGGAATAGATCAGTGAACAGATTAGACAGAGTTCATATTCTAGTGAGAGAAACAGACAATAAGCAAACAAAGGAGGGGCTCCAATCACATGGCATTTAAGCAGAAGCTTGAAAGAAGGGAACAAGCCATGAAGTATCTGGGGAAAGAGTGTTGGAGGCAGAGGACATAGCAGGTGCAAAGACCCGGAAGTGGGATTGAGCTTGGCACAGGCTACAGAGACAAGCGAAGACCAGTGTGGAAAGTGAGGTTAGAGAGGAGGCAGGAAGCCAGAGCATGGAAGCCTGTAGACCTTGTAAGCACGTTAGCATTGACTCAGTAATACGGGAAGCTGTCAGCACGTTCTGACCAGAGGAGCGACACATCTGTGCATGCTTTCACAGAACTAGTGTGGCGCCTTGTGTTGGGAATAGGTTAGAGGTGCAGCTCCTCAGTACAGAAGCCACAAGTGGCTCTTGAGCCCTTAAAATGCGGCTAGTCCAAATCCAAACATGCCATGAGCATAAACTAGACACCAGAGGTTGAAGATTTGCAATGAAAAGAGATCTCAGTAACCTTTTCTATGAATTCTGTGTTGGAATAATCATATATTGGCTATATTGGATCAAATAAAATATGTTGCTAACACTTATCTCACCAATTTCTCTCACGCTTTTTTAATTTTTTTTTTCAACGTTTATTTATTTTTGGGACAGAGAGAGACAGAGCATGAACGGGTGAGGGTCAGAGAGAGAGGGAGACACAGAATCGGAAACAGGCTCCAGGCTCTGAGCCATCAGCCCAGAGCCTGACGCGGGGCTCGAACTCACGGACCGCGAGATCGTGACCTGGCTGAAGTCGGGCGCTTAACCGACTGCGCCACCCAGGTGCCCCATCTCACGCTTTTTAATATGGCTCCTAGACTGTGTTAAATTACCCACACTGCTCTCATTCTGTGTCTCCTGGACTAGAGAGTGGCGAAAACAGAAGCGGAGTTGGAAGGCTGTTACAGTAGTCAGGACGTGGGACAATAGAGCCATGGTCGAGGGAGGCAGCAGTGGAGCTGGTAAGAGGTGGTCAAATTCAGGGTGTACTTTTTTGTTTTTTAGTTGTGGTAAAAGACACATCACCTAAAAATCACCATGTTAACCATTTTTTTTAAAAAATTTTTTAATGTTTATTTTTTTTTTTAATTTTTTTTTTTCAACGTTTATTTATTTTTGGGACAGAGAGAGACAGAGCATGAACGGGGGAGGGGCAGAGAGAGAGGGAGACACAGAATCGGAAACAGGCTCCAGGCTCTGAGCCATCAGCCCAGAGCCTGATGCGGGGCTGGAACTCACAGACCGCGAGATCGTGACCTGGCTGAAGTCGGACGCTTAACCGACTGTGCCACCCAGGCGCCCCTTAATGTTTATTTTTGAGACAGAGAGCACAAGCCGGGGAGGGGCAGAGAGAGAGGGAGACACAGAATCCAAAGTAAACTCCAGACTCCAAGCTGTCCACACAGAGCCTGACATGGGGCTTGAACTTGTGAACTGTGAGATCATGACCTGAGCCAGAGTTGGCCACTTAACCGACTGAGCCACCCTGGCACCCCTTACCCATTTTTTTAAGTTTATTTATTTATTTTGAGAGAGACAAAGATAGTGTGAGTGGGGGAGGGGCAGAGAGAGCGGGAGACAAAGAATCCCAATCAGGCTCCAAGCTGTCACTGCAGAACCTGACTTGGGGCTTGAACTCACGAACTGTGAGATCATGACCTGAGCTGAAGTTGGACGTTTAACTGATTGAGACACCCAGGCACCCCACCATCTTAACCATTTTTAAGTGTACAGTTCAGTGGTGTGAAGTACATTCACATCTTGTGTAACCATCACCACCACCCCCATCTGTCCATCAACTCTTTCCGTCTTGCAGAACTGAAACACTCACTCCCTATCCCCCTTCCCTGCCACCTCTGGGAACTACCACTCCCCTTTCTGTTCCTACGAACTTGACTGCCCAAGGTGCGTCTTATAAGAGTTCCTTTTGTGACTGGCTGATCTTATTAATATAATGTCCTCAAGGTTCATCCTCATGGTAGCACATGTCAGAATTTCCTTCCTCTTTAAGGCTGAATAATATCCCATTGTATGTTTATACCGTGGTTGCTTAGCCATTCATCTTTTGATGGACACTTGGTTTCCTTCCACCCTTTGGCTATTGTGTAATGCTGCTGTGAATGTGGGTGTGCAAATATTTCTTCAAGACCCTGCTTTCAGTTCATACGGATATACCCAGAAGTTGAATTGCTGGGAAGAAGTCAATGGGTCATTCAGTGTTTAATGTTTTGAGGACTTGCCATACCTTTTTCCACAATGACTCTACCATTTTACATTCCCACCAGCAATGCCCAAGGGCTCCAGTTTCTCCCCATCCATGCCAATGCTTGTTATTTTCTGAGTTTTCTAATGGATGTGAAGTGGTATCTCATTGAACTTTGGGTTTGCATTTCCCCAGTGATTAGTGATACCGAGCATCTTTTCATGTCTTACTGGCCATTTGTTTAGCCTTTATGAAAAATGTCTATTCAAGCCCTTCTTCACCTTTTTTAAAATTGGGTTGTTTGTAGTCAAGTTAGAGAAGTTATCTATATATTCTGCATATTGACCCATCAGATACATAATTTGCAAACATTTTCTCTCATTCCATGGGTTGTTTTCTCATTTTGATTATTATGCCTTTTGATACACAGAAGTTCTAAATTTTTATGTAGTCCAGTTTATCTATTTTTCATTTATTTCTTGCACTTTTGATGTCATATCCAAAAAATAATTGCCAATCCAATGTCATGAAGCTTTTTCTCTGTGTTTTGTTCTAAGAGTTTTTTTGGCTTAGCTCTTGCATTTAGGTCTGTGCTCCAGTTTTTAGTGAATTTTCATGTATGGTGTGAGGTAAGGGTCCAGCTTCATCATTTTGCATGTGAATATCCAGTTCTCAGCACCATTTGCAATAAAAACTTAACCTGTTCCCCTTGAACAGTCTTGGCACCCTTGTCACACATCATTTGACCATATATTCGAGGGTTCAGTTCTGGGCTTTCAGTTCTGTTCCATTAATCTATATGTCTTTATGCCAGTACCACATTGTTTTAACTATTGCTTTATAGTAATTTTTTTAATGTTTATTTATTTTGAAAGAAAGGATGCAGAAGCAGAGTAAGCGGGAAAGAGAGGATCCCAAGCAGGCTCTGCACTGTCAACACAGAGCCTGACCCGAGGCTCCATCCCACAACTGTGAGATCATGACCTGAGCCGATATCAAGAGTCAGATGCTTAACCAACTGAGCTACCCAGGTGCCCCTGCTTTATAGTAAATTTTTCAATCAGGAAGTATGAAACCTCCAACTTCATTTTCTTTGGCTATTGTTATGGCTTTTTGTGGTCCTGCCCTTGAGATTCCATATGAATTTTACTAGATTTTTTTTTTCTGCATAAAAGTCATTGGGGGAGGGTGGCACCTGGGTGGCTCAGTCGGTTAAGCGGCCGACTTTGGCTCAGGTCATGATCTTGCGGTTTGTGGGTTTGAGCCCCACGTTGGGCTCTGTGCTGACAGCTCAGAACCTGGAGCCTGCTTCAGATTCTGTGTCTCTGTCGCTCTCTGCCCCTTCCCTGCTTGCACTCTGTCTCTCTCTGTCTCTCAAAAAATGAATAAAAACCTTTAAAAAAATTAAAAATTAAAAAAAAAAGTCATTGGTGTTTTGATGAGGATTGCACTGAATCTGTAGATCACTTTGGGGAGTATTGACATCTTAATCTTATTTCCCCTAATCCACGACCACAAAATGTCTTTGTTTATTTTATGCCTTCTTTAATTTCTTTCAGCAAGATTTTGTAGTTTTCAGCCAACAAGTCTTTCACCTCCTTGACTAGGTTTATCCCTAAGCACTTTATTCTTTTCCATGTTGTCAGAAATGGAATTGTTTTCTTGATTTCCTTTTTGGATTGTTCAGTGTTTGTATATCACATACGTTTTGGAAGTAGATCTGAGGTTAAACTTTTGGGTTTGATACTGGGTATGGGAGAAAGAGGGGGGGTTACAAAGAAATGATGCTGTAGCGTTGACTGTGCAGCTTAGAGAATAAAGCCACCATTTAAGGACCTGGGGAAGATGCAGGAAGAGCAAAATTGGAAGAATTCAGTTTAGGGTGTATGAAGTGTGACGTCAAGCATAACGAACACTAAGAACGGACTACTGAAGAGAACAAACAGAGGTCATAGTGGCCTTGACTAGAGTTGCTCAGTGGAAAGACAGGAAGAAAAGCCTGACTGGAGTGGCCTTTAACTGGCACAAGGTGACGGGAGCAGGGTCACTTCTAAATCTTACCAAGTTTCCTCAGGAAAAGGCCCAGACCAAGTTTAAGAGTGGAAGTTTTGTTTTCAACAAAAGCAGGTGGAAGGGTTAGCTACAAGTAGATGGGGTCAAACCACCAATGGTAGCATTATTCTAACTGGATATAGAGTCAGCAGCTGTGCTGAGGCAGTAAAGGATTTGAAACACCAATGATAACTCCCAAGAAGAAAGAGCCCTCCCTCAGACCTGGGACAGAGCAGGGCAGGAACCCAGGGGGTAAAACAGAGAGAAGCCTCTGACAGTAGCGGAGATGGATCAGGAAGTCCTAAAGGGAGAGGGCTCCACAGAGAGGTACAGCAGAAGATGGACCCCACTAACGGCTCAGTGCAGAAAGCTACCTGGACCCACATCTCCCTGACATGTATGACATCCTCCTGAAAGTGCAGAAGAATCTATATCATTTAAACACAAGCAACAGAAGATTGTGATTGCACTCCATACAAAGGTATAATTGGGGGGGAAATGAACCAAATAACCTTCCACAGACAATGAAAACACATCAGAACAGTATCCCTCCAAGGCAGATGAAAACTGTACCCTAATATTTCAAAATGATCTAAAAAGAATTAGAGGGGCGCCTGGGTGGCTCAGTCGGTTAGGCGTCTGACTTCGGCTCAGGTCATGATCTCATGGTCCGTGAGTTCGAGCCCCGCGTCGGACTCTGTGCTGACAGCTCAGAGCCTGGAGCCCGTTTCAGATTCTGTGTCTCCCTCTGTCTCTGCCCCTCCCCTATTCATGCTCTGTCTCTCTGTGTCTCAAAAATAAATAAACGTTTAAAAAAAATTTTTTTAAAGAATTAGAAATGACAGAAACTACTGAAGAATGGTATAAATAGAACTTTTAGAAAGCTCAGAAACAAAGTGACCAGTCAAAAGAAAAGAGAGTTGACAAGAGTCAGAAAAGAATTAGAAAAAAACTACAGAAATATTTCAGAAATAGTGTCACATACAAAAAGACAGGGGCGTCTGGGTGGCTCAGTTAAATGTCTGACTCTTGAGCTCAGCTCAGGTCTTGATCTTAGGGTCATGAGTTCAAGCCCTGCATCAGGCTCCATGCTGGGTGTGGAGCCTACTTAAAAAAAGAAAGGGGGGCGCCTGGGTGGCGCAGTCGGTTAAGCGTCCGACTTCAGCCAGGTCACGATCTCGCGGTCTGTGAGTTCGAGCCCCGCGTCAGGCTCTGGGCTGATGGCTCGGAGCCTGGAGCCTGTTTCCGATTCTGTGTCTCCCTCTCTCTCTGCCCCTCCCCCGTTCATGCTCTGTCTCTCTCTGTCCCAAAAATAAGTAAACGTTGAAAAAAAAAATTAAAAAAAATAAATAAATAAAAATAAAAAAAGAAAAAAAGAAAGGAAGCATAAGAGTCTCTTAAAAACTGAGAACAAACTGAAGGTTGATGGGGGGTGGGAGGGAGGGGAGGGTGGATGATGGGTATTGAGGAGGGCACCTTTTGGGATGAGCACTGGGTGTTGTATGGAAACCAATTTGACAATAAATTTCATATATTGAATGAATGAATGAATGAATGAATGAATAAATAAATAAATAAATAAATAAATAAATAAATAAATAAAATTTTAAAAATAAATAAAAAAGAAAGGAAGAAAAATAAGTATTGCACAAGGAGAACACAACAATGAATAGATATCAAAGGATAAGGGAGGGTTGGGGGTCAGAGGAGGGCAAAACAAGTGAAGAAAGAGAAAAAAATAGCCAAAAGCCATAGTATAGAAGTCAGGCAAAGAAGATCCAACTTATGTTTAATGTAGGTCCCTGGAACTGAAAACCAAAGAGCATAGATAAAATAACAACTGATAGAAACTACCAGTCACGAAAACTTTTCTGAGTATAAAAAGACTTGAATGTGCACAGTGGAAGGGCCTGTTGTACGACTGGGAAAACCAGTACACAATAGCCAATAATTGTTACAGAACATGGTAAAAACTAAAGATTTGAGGGGCACGTGGGTGGCGCAGTCAGTTAAGCTCCTGACTTTGTCTCAGGTCTTCGTGTCATGGCTCATGAGTTAAAGCCCTACGTCAGGCTCTGTGCGGACAGCTCAGAGCCTGGAGCCTGCTTCAGATTCTGTGTCTCCCCCTCTCTCTGCTGTTACCCTGTGCTCGCTCTCTATCTCTCTCTCTCTCTCTCTCTCTCTCTCAAAAATAAATAAACATTAATAAAAAATAAAGATTTGAAAAAATTGGGAGGACAACCAATCCAAAAAGACCAAGTCATTTATGAAAGAATAAAATCAGACTGGGATCAGACTTTTATTTCTTTTTTTAGTGTTTATTTATTTATTTTGAGAGAAAGAAAAAGAACGTGAGCGGGGGGCAGTGGCAGAAAGAGAGAGAGAGAGAGAGAGAGAGAGAATCCCAAGCAGGCTTCTCACTCTCAGTGCAGAGCACGATGCAGGGCTTGATCTCACGAACTGTAAAATCATGACCTGAGCCAAAATCAAAAGTCAGAAGGATGCTTAACTGACTGAGCCACCCAGGTGCCCCTGGGATCAGACTTTCAGATAACATTTTATACAAATAGTAACACCTCTAAGATATACAATTTTTAATAAAAATTATGCCTCACAGATTTTCTATCTGGCAAACTGAGGTTCAGGCAGTAAGTAAAGAATATGTAGGAATTTAAGAAATATACCAGCTCTTGAAGAATCTAATTAAGAACAATGTTCAGACAACCCAGAGACGTTTGGAGAAGCTTTGACTGAAAGTCTGGTGGGCACGTTGAATGTATTTGTAGAAACCAGACTA
The DNA here is from genome assembly GCF_014898765.1 of Herpailurus yagouaroundi. Classification (NCBI taxonomy): domain Eukaryota; kingdom Metazoa; phylum Chordata; class Mammalia; order Carnivora; family Felidae; genus Herpailurus; species Herpailurus yagouaroundi. The sequence goes on from NW_024412423.1 coordinate 591,982, forward strand.
GCAAATGAGAATGAAATTGACAGACACTGTGTACATTTTCTATGCTCTGACAAGAAACAGTACAATGAAAACATGAGGTAAGAAGGCCTGGAAAGTAGAAAAAGCTCATTGCTTGCCTCGTTAACTAAGAGTGAAAGTAAATCACTGTATGTTGGCAGTGAAAGAGAGGAGGGAGGGGAGGAAAGGGTTACTCACTAATTTCAGTATTGCTCATAGCAGGGAGTCAACAGGGTCTAGAAAGAAAGGACCAGGGTACTAGATAAAGATATTATTATAAAGGTGGGTATTAGAACATAAAGGCACACTTTCTAGGAAAAAAAAAAAAAAAAAAAAACTTGAGGGGGAAAGGATACAGTGAGTTTAAACAACTCTTTTGAGAATTTTGTATAAAAGCTAAGAATAAAAGGTCACTTTTCAGTTGGAGCATAACACATATACTCTAAAAAGCGCAGATCGTAAGTGATAGCTCAGTGAACACAACGTGTGAGCACCACCCAGTTGAGGCACATAGGAGGGTCTGTGGGGCCAGCTCTGGCTACATCCAGTTGCCTAGAGGAAGGTCCTGGAGGTGGAGGGGTGCGATTCGGAGCCAGAATGGAGGGGGCCAGACCTGGCCTGCCTGTGAGGCCACACATGCAGGAAGGCTGGCTGGTAGGCGTGGCTGTAATGGATTTCAGATTGCTTCTCGGTCAGTTAAACAGGAGGCCAGAGGTTTGAGATTTGATTCAGCAGGAAGTGAGGCGGGCAGGTGGCTCCCAAGATTTGCACTGGAATGTGTGAGGTGGTCAGCTGCAGGAAGGGGAGGGACTAGCTTAGGAAAACACAGGACTCCCAGGCATCACGGCCTGTCACACAGGACGGTCATTGCCAAGACCACAACCTTGAGTCCGTCTCTTTTTCTGGCACTGAGAGTTTGATCCTCTGAGGTGCTCTGTGGCCTACAAGTCCATTCGCAGTCCTGGTCCCTTTGGGGAACCTCAGGCAGGAAGCAGAATCTCTATATTAGGGCTCTGTTGGTCTGGACTGGGGTTGTACCCTGTGGTTTGAGCGATTTGTCATGAAAGTTTATTTCTGAATTTCTTTTTATTTTTTTAAGTTTATTTATTTTGAGACAGAGCGCAAGTGGGGGAGGGGTGGAGAGAGAGGAAGAGAGAGAATCCCAAGCAGGCTCTGTGCTGCGATGTGGAGCTCAAACCCACGAAGCTGTGAGATCATGACCTGAGCTGAAACCACGAGTCAGACACTTAACCAGCTGAGCCACCCAGGTGCCCCTATTTCTGAATTTCTGAAATCAGCCAGGGACTTTTGAAAATCATGCGGGGGGAAAAGGATTCCAGTTTTTTTTTTTTTTTTTTTTTTTTTTTCCTTTTTTCCGTCTTTATTAAAAACAGCACCTCTGGGGTAAAATTAACATATAACATGCCATATATATATCCAAAGAATACAGTTTGGTGAGTTTAACATGTATTCCTTGTGAAACCATCACCACAGCCAAGAAGAGGGTTTTCTTACAGGGAATACAGAGACAGTGAGGTACTGCAGGAAGCCATCCAGCACCCCTACCCCTGCCACTTGGTGGATGGGACCATGGCAGGGGGGTCACAGACAACAGGACCCAGACTGGAGCATGACACACAGAGGAGGAGCTTACTGGCTCACAAGCCAAGAAGTCCATGCAGTCAGCCGCCTATCCCCAGAGAGGCCTCTCCCCATTGGACTGGGCTTTCTGCCAAGAGGGCAATGTTCCCAGGTGGTGTATAGACCAGGATGCTGGCAGCAGCCCTGCATCCTCCTTGGCTCCTCCTGACATTCCCTGTGGTCACCACAGCATTTCCTTGGTGGCGCCTGGGTGATGCAGTGCCTTCAACCCACCCTGAGCCCAGGGGCAGGAAATGCTGATTAGTTCAGGGCCATCACCCCAGTTCTTGGTGGAGCCCATTGGGTGTGGGGCCCAGAGGGAAGAGAGATGTGCCCCCCACATGCTGGGGTGCCTGGGTGGCTCAGTTGGTTAAGTGTCCGACTTCAGCTCAGGTCATGATCTCAGGGTTCATGGGTTCGAGCCCCGCATTGGACTCTGTGCTAACAGCTCGGAGTCTGGAACCTGCTTCAGATTCTGTGTCTCCCTCTGTCTCTGCCCCTCCCCAACTCATGCTCTGTCTGTCTCTTTCTCTCTCAAAAACGAATAAACATTTTTAAAAAAATTTTTAATGGGGAGCTGCTACTGGCAAGAAGGGAGCCAGTGACATGTGTCCACCTAAGAGCAGTGTTGTTCCCACCAGCAGGTGCTCAGGGAGGAAGCTGAGGGGAGAATAGACAGAATGGGCGCCAGCTCTGGACCACCTGACCCCCTGGGCCAGGGGACAAGATAAGCACAGGCCATTACATCAAGCTCACCTGGAATTCAGGTCCCTGCAGGCTGAACAGTGGACAAGCAGGGGGCAGATGTCAGGTGTCACCCGCTGCCGGTGCTTCCCTGAGGAGATAGGTTTGCCTGGGGAGGGGTTCCAGAAAACTAGGGGAAGAGCTCTGAAGGTTAGGGTTCTCCTGCAGACCTTCATCCCCGATGCCTCCCTTCCCTGCTGCCAGCCCCACGTTGCCCTCCACCCTGGGACGTTCCCAGAACCACACCAGGGTCCATTTCTCTTGCCCTTTGGCTCTCTGTGCAGTGGGAAAGTGGATTGCCAGGCTCCTACATGGAGGAGGCCCTCTTCTAACATAAGGCCCTGTTCCTGGTTAGCCCCTGTGGGGGGTGTACCCCGTGGCAGAGATCGAGACTCCTCCTCACACACACCCAGTCCTAGTGTGCTGGAAGCCACTGCATACCGGTGAGGAGAACCCAGCCTCAAGCTGGCATAGGTGTCCAGAGCAAAGAGGTGGTGTGGCCACTGAAGACTGCACCACACGCTAGACATGTGGACCAGAGGAAGACAGAAGCAGGGAGCTTTGGGGGCAATAACCAGCCCTCCAGAAGCCCCTTCTTCTTTGAGGGGACCTTGAGGGCACAGTGGACAGGTCGCCTGAGGGAGAGAGGACAGGAGAGGGCTCCTTCCCTCAATTGGCAGTCATCAAGGGCACACGCAGAAGGGATGGCCTCAATCAGGACTCTGGCGATCTGGAAAGGGCAGGCCAGGCCATCAGGTCAGGACTGTGCTGGCCGACCTGGCCCCAGTGTCGCCCTGCCTCTGCTCCACTTTCCCTGTATGACTCCTCGCCTGGGCTCCATGGGACCCACTGCACTTTCTTGACAGTCCCAGCGTGAGCTGATCCCTGTGACCAGGGGCAGTGTGCTCAAACGTCGGGCAGCACTACTATGGGACAATCTGGGCAGATGTACTTACCCCTTCAGCAGGGTCTATACCCCAGAGGCTGGAGTGAGGAAGGTGCCCCAGGGAGCAACGAGCACCACCAACCAGGCCCTTGAGGGGCACACAGGGGCTCCGGGCCCTGACCTCAGAGAAGGCCTGGCAGCATGGGCCTTAGGACCCTTCCCCTAAGAGATCAGCCACTGTGAAAGGGCTTGGTGAAGGGAAGACAGCGTGGATGTCCTGCTGGGCCACAGCATGGCCTCCTGCTCGGCCAGACCTGGTGCTTCTCTGCCCATACTTCCCACCCACCTCAGTCCAGCAGCCAGCACTTGTGACTGACGTGCAAGTCAGAGGCCCCACAAGGGGCTCACTCACTGGGTGCCTTCCCTTCTGTGTTGTGTTTTTCAGCCTTGCCCAGCTTCTCCAAAGGCGTCAGATCAGCTCACCAGCCCCTCCACACCCCTTGGTGGCCGCCAAAGCTCCAGCGTGCAGGATGCACCGACCTCTTCCCAGGGTCTGCTCAAACTCTTCCAGAGAAATTCGCCCATGGAGGACCTGGGGGCCAAGGGGGTGAGCCAGAGCATGGACTCCACTGCCATGTAGGACCCAGGCCTGGGAGGAGGCCAGGGACATCCTGCCTAACCCAAGGGGCACAGCTGGTCACCACAGTCTCTAGGCCTCTGCAGGGAGGTTCATTTCCCTGATGCCTGCGGCTGGTGCTGTGCCAAGCCCAGCCTGGGCCCTCGGCATTTTTATCAGGAGCCCTTGTAAATCTTCATTCTAGATGGAGGAGGGCCCAACACCTGCACCTCAGCCCCCGGCTGACTGGTGCTCACAGACCCCATCTGCTTCTCCCCCAGGCTAAGGAGAAGATGAAAGAGGAGTCGTGGAACATCCACTTCTTTGAGTACGGGCGTGGTATGTGCATGTACCGCACGGCCAGAACGCGGGAGCTGGTGCTGAAAGGCATCCCCGAGAGCCTCCGGGGAGAGCTGTGGCTCCTCTTCTCTGGTGAGCTGCCCCAGCTTCGGCCCGGATCCTCGGGGGCCCCTGCATGAGAGCTCCACTGAGTCAGCCAGGCGGGAACGGCCAGCCCTTTACAAGGCCGAAAGGGGGCTCTCGTCTGTGAGGGGCCCACGTCAGGAAAGCCACCGTGGGGAGCAGACACCAAGGACAGGGTGCCGTCTCCCGGCTGGTACCTTCCCACTTGCAGTGAGAGGCAGGTCCCCTGAGGCCTCCTTTCCTTGGGACAGGCCCTGACAGCATACACTCTCCTTGGCCACTTGGACAGTTTCATGAGAATGCTGTTTAAACTCTGGTGGGGATAACCCCTCCCAGGAGCAGTCACAAGGGAACCTTTGTCTCACCCCTCTTAACGGACCCCAGAGTTCCACTTCTCTTCTGTGGTGCATTGACATCTCCATCCTGCCCTGTCACTGCCCCCACGGTCTCAGGAGGGGAGGAGGAGGAGAGAGAGACAGCTGGCAGCTGTGTCTCCACAGGGGCCTGGAATGAGATGGTGACTCACCCTGGCTACTACGAGGAGCTGGTGGAGAAGTCCACAGGGAAGTACAGCCTGGCCACAGAGGAGATTGAGCGAGATCTCCACCGCTCCATGCCTGAGCACCCCGCCTTCCAGAACGAGCTCGGGATCGCTGCTCTCCGGCGGGTGCTGACCGCCTACGCTTTCCGAAACCCCACCATCGGCTACTGTCAGGTAAAGGGGATTGGCCAGGCCCCAGAGACCACATCTCTCACCAGCAGCTCCTACAAGCAGAGCCTGGCGCCCTGGGCCTTAGCGATGGCCTCACAGACTGTGACTGTGCCCCCTGACCCCCCGGGAAAAGCCCGATCACAGATAGAGGTGTAATTAGAAACAGTATTAATTGCTCGCTCTCCTGTGTGCCCTGGCCTGGGTCCTGGAGCATTTGACTGTTTAGTGTTTGTGGTAAAATGTAAACAATGTGTTAAGCGTACGCTTCAGTGGCGTGAAGTGTGTCATTGTGCAACCATCCCCACCATCCATCTCCAAAACTCTTCTCATCTTGCAAAACTGAAGCTGTGTACTCCTGAAAACAACCTCCCTGGCAGCCCCCCTTCTTCTTTACGTCTCGATGGATTTGCCCTCTCTAAGTGCCTCATCTGAATGCAGTCACACGCTGTTTGTCGTTCCGTGGCTGGCTTCGTTCGCACAGGGTCCTCAAGGTTCATCTGTGTTGTATCACATGTCAGAATTTCCTTCCTTTTGGAGGCTGAATGATATTCATTCTGTGTATATATCGTACTTGGTCCATCCATCCATCTGTACACAGACGCTGGGTTTGCTTCTGCCTTCTGGCTATTGTGAATAATGCGCCGTGAGCATGCGTGTGCAGTATCTGTTCCTGTCCCTGCTTTCATTTCTTTTGTGTGTATACCCAGAAGTGAAATTGCTGGATCGAATGGTAATTCTACCTTTAATTTTTTTTTTTTAGGGATTGCCATAGTGTTTCCCAGCAGCTGCACCATTTTACATTCCCACCAGCAGTGCACGAGAGTTCCAGTAACCCCACATCCTCACCAAACTTGCTTTCTGGTCTTTTGATAAGAGTTGTCCTAATGGCATGAGTGTGGTGGCATCTCATGGTGGTTTTGATTTGCATTTCTGGTGGCATTTGATTTCACATACAGGGGACATTTTCCTGGCCCAGTCACATGGCTTTCTGTTTCCCTGAGACTGCAATCTGGATTTCAGGGAGCATGCCACCTCCTCAAAGGTCACTTTCTATAAAACCAGTGTTCTGCATGACGTGTCGCCGGTTCACGGAAAGTCAGGGCGCTGGCTTTAAAGAATTTTTAAGATAATCACCACCACCAAAGCGTTCTTCTTACAAGCCTGTCCATCAGCTCAGGCCGTGTACGGTCCCACTTGGCCTCGGACGCCCTGCTGCCATGTAGCTGTCATGGGCGGCTCACTTACACATCTTCCTGGCCCGTGTCACACCTCCGACACTAAAAACCACTCTGAAGAAGTAGCATCACATGCTCATATCCTCCTCAGCTTTCCAAGTGCCCACTGGCTCGACTTGAGGGACTTGGCAGATGGTTTTTGTCCAATCGATTTCCTGCAAATTGCCTTTTGGCAAGTTGCCTGGAGTTGGGTGGGAGGCCATGCAGGACACTGGGTGGGGGAACGGTCAGTTAGTTATATGCAGTGGCCAGCTCCGGGAGCCTCCCTTGCTGTCTCTGTGCTCACAGGCCATGAACATCGTCACCTCAGTGCTCCTGCTCTATGGCAGCGAGGAGGAGGCCTTCTGGCTGCTGGTGGCCCTCTGTGAGCGCATGCTGCCCGACTACTACAACACCAGAGTGGTGGGTGAGTGCCTGCGGCCCGGCTTTCCCTGCGGGGGTAGCGGCCTTCCTGTGCCAGGCTCTCCACTGAGCACACAGCACAAGTGAGTGGAGGCCTCACAGACGTGCAACAGGCTGCAGACAGTCACGGCTCCCTTTCCACGGATGAAGAGGCTGGAAAGTGGAGACCCAAACACAGACCCCCTACCATCTCACTGAGCCTTTACACATTGCCCTCGGAGTGGCTGGCAATGAGAAGATACTACACAGTCAGTGGTTTTTAAAGGAGAGCCTGGGGCCTAAATTCTCATCCATCCAACTCTTCCTTAGCCTTTTTTTTAAGTTTATTTTTATTTATTTTTGATAGAGAGCAAGTAGGGAAGGGGCAGAGAGAGAATCCTAAGCAGGCTCCGCGCTGTCAGCACAGAGTCCGATGCAGGGTTCGAACTCATGAACCACAAGATCGTGACCTGAGCCAAAATCAAGAGTTGGACACTTAACTGACTGAGCCATTCAGGAACCCCTTAAGTCTTTTTATTGTACAAAATTTCCAGTATCACAGCCAGAGCATGTAGTACATCCCCATGCACCTGTAAACCCAGCTTCAACTATTATGAGCACAGCCAATAGAATCGGTGCTGTTAAATGAAAATGCACTGGCAAATGTGTTTAATTACATTATATAATTAAGTCTGTTATTCTAAGATGTCCTTCCTCTACCATTTGGTTTTGGGGGTCTCCCCTCTTGGGGTCCATTATAAGCACATCTGTTCACAAGCTTCAGAGCAGAACACACAGAAGCCCCCCAAAGCCCCTCTTTACTTCTGACACTTCTAGAAGGGAGAAATCTGTATTTACCCAAAAGAAAATCCAACTGCAGTGGAAGAAATTATTCTTTTCACATGGTGGTTTGGAAGCTGTAGAAAGGAACCCCACAGCGTGTTTTTCTTTCCTGTTTTCTCCACTCCACCCCCTCCAGCCCTCCGTGTAAGCGGAATTGGCCAAGGATCCGATGGACTTCCTGCATCTCACCCTGGCACCCCCTCCCCCCCACCACCCCCGTGAGGACCTGCCTGAGCCAGGAACAGGCTTATCATTCAGACCCCTTCGTCCTCTCCCCAGGGGCCCTGGTGGATCAAGGCATCTTTGAAGAGCTGACGAGAGACTTCCTGCCCCAGCTCTCCGAGAAGATGCAGGACCTGGGGGTGATTTCCAGCATCTCACTCTCCTGGTTCCTGACCCTCTTCCTCAGCGTCATGCCCTTCGAGAGCGCTGTGGTCATTGTTGACTGCTTCTTCTACGAGGGCATCAAGGTGATCCTGCAGGTGGCCTTGGCCATCCTGGATGCCAACATGGAGCAGCTACTGGGCTGCAGCGACGAGGGCGAGGCCATGACCGTCCTGGGCAGGTGACCGAGCCGGACTCCCTCCTCCTGCGGGGTTGCTGGCCGGCACCCCCACGGGTGGCAGAACCTGACCCCTCAGCAGCCCTGGGCATGCCTCACTCAGCGTTCAGTGATGTGCCCACCAAGCACACTCCAGGTGGCAGGGGACAGCCTCTTTTCTGATGGGAGACAGAATGGTACTGGGCAGTGATAGCTCTGGGAGCAGATAAAATGAGTGGTGGACCAGAGCACACTGGGCTGGAGGACCTGGGGGGCAAAAGGCAGCTGGAACAGCATGGCCTCCAGCCTCTAGCAAAGGCTGAGCATCTGCTCTTCTCTCAAAGCAGTCCTGATGGTGCCTTCCCCAGCTCAGCAACCTCACTCCCCATCACCTTCACCTAGATGGAGGGTCCCATGCTGGGCTTGCTCTAACCACTGTCACTTAAGGCCCAGAGTCATCCTGGCCACCACCTCCTCCCGCAGCCCCTGCAGCCCATCCTCGTACACTCTCTGTGATCCAGCCCCTCTTCTCCACCCGTACCGTCTCCGTGCACGCGCACAGTACCCCTGCCCTGGGCCCTGGGCCCTGGGCCTGCTTCGTTACTGTTTTCCCTGCTCCAGCCCCACCCACCAGCACCCACAGGGCTCTCCTCAGAGTCTGACCTTGTGGCTCCCCATGCCACTATAGTAGTTGTCCTCTGGACAAAGGAGCTGAGTCCCCCAGCCTGGCCCTCAAGCCCCTTAAACCCAGAAACCGGCCGGCCCCCCCCCCCCGCCGCCAGCCCTGGCCTCACACCGGCCCGGGCCCACATGCTGGCCATGTGTCTGTGTCCATCCTGGAACACTCCTGGCTACCCAGGCCTGCCAAGGACGCCGCCACCTGCCCACTGAGCCAGCCCAGGAAGATGTCATCCCTCCAGCTGGGACAAACCTTTCTCCTAGTGTGCTAGGATCTGGGCTTAAAAAGGGCCCCCATGCAGGGGACCCCCAGAGGACAGCCTGGCTTCCCAGAATTAGTGCTCAGGCCCCACGAGAGGCGAGAGGCGAGGCCTCTGCCGCCTCCAGGGGGATCCTGGATTTGCCAGGACATCCTCTGGGACATGGCTCTCCCCTCCCCTGCTGCAGAGTCATTGGCTCATCTCTTGCCCTCCTGGAGGCTGCCCCCTCCTCAGCACACTTGTTTATTAATTGGGAGTCTAGGCAAATTAGGTCCCTCCACATCACTTAGTAGGTAAGACATCCCTGTTGCCTGTGGGTGGTCCAACCTTCTGTTCTTTAATCCTTACAGATACCTGGATAATGTGGTTAATAAGCAGAGTGTTTCTCCTCCTATCCCACACCTCCACGCCCTGCTGACTAGTGGAGATGACCCTCCCACAGAGGTGGACATCTTCGACCTCCTGAAGGTGTCATATGAGGTCAGCACCCTCCAGGGCTGTCTGGCCAGCCTGCCCTACCCGGGCATGTGGGTGTGGGCGGCCGTGGCTGGTGGCAGTTCTCTGCTCTGTGGTTCTGCCTCGTCTCACCGAATCACCTTTGGCCGGTAGAAATTCAGCAGCCTGAGGGCCGACGACATTGAACAGATGCGGTTTAAGCAGAGGCTGAAAGTGATCCAGTCCCTGGAGGATACGGCCAAGAGGAGCGTGGTACGGATCGACTGGGCTCCAGTGGCCACAGGTTGCTGGCAGGGGTGGGGGCAGTGATCTAGGTGGGCTGCTCCTGCCCTGCTATCTCCTCACCTGCCCACAGGGCCAGGTGCAGAGCCCCCTAGTGCTGCCCTGTATGAGTCTGGATTCCAGGAGTGAAGGTGCAGATCTGGGGAGGTGGGAGAGGACTGGTCACTGTTCTGTGGTCACGGTGTTCTGCTCCCAGGTTGATCACTGCAAAGCTCTGACACCTCAGAGCCTAAAGGCCAAGTGTCATCCTACTGTGGGCTGAGCCCTCCAGCCTGGGCTTGCACCTGCCCCTGGGTAGCAACACTCAGCTGCCCTCCACCCACCCAGCCCCCTGTGCCTCCCCTACAAGCCTTTGTCCTCCCCAGCTCTGGCGAGAGAATTTACTGGCAGGTTCTAGGACGCCTGCCAAAAAGCCAGGGCCAGAGTCTTTCCAGAGATTCAGATAGCAGTCACTAAATGACTGCCCCTCACCCTGTGTACCTGACTGGGCATCAGGACAGACAGGCCTCCCTCCCGCCACCATGCTCAGCACGGAGCTTGGAAAGCGTAGACTGAATAACAGGATAGGTGACCAGGGATACTCGTGTGGTCCACACCTTCTTTCCTGAATGGGCTGCCATTGTGTGCTTGGCCAGCTGGCAACATTAAGAGGGTGGTCTGTGTCTTAACCTTCATCCACATGGGAATTCTGTCAAAGAGCTAGAATTTGAGAATCCATCAGTACATCCTGTTTCTCTTTCCTTCTAGGTCCGAGCTATACCTGGGGACATTGGTTTCTCAATTGAAGAGCTGGAGGACCTTTACATGGTGTTTAAGGTGACAGCCTAGAGCAAGGGCAGAACCAGTACCCCATCCCAGTCCCCTAAATGTGTCCTCAGTGCAGCAACCTCCTGCCAGAAGAGACATCGATTTAAAAATGTCCTCAGATGCAGTTACCACAAACCTCACATGGTAGAATTTAATTCTCCATGGAGTTTAGGCAGGACGCTTTCTTAAAGTGGCAGAAAGCCCACTCTAGTCAGCTTACACAAGAGGGAAAGCATTGGCTCATGTTACTGGAAAGTCTGGGAAATTCACAGCTTCAGGCATGGCTGGATCCAGGTGCTTAAACATGCAGGCAGGTTTAAGAATGGCAGGACTGTCCTCAGAAGCTCCAGGGTCATCCTGTTCTCTCAAGGGAAAAAGCTTTTTCTTTCCAAGTAGTTTTAGCAAAAAGTCCAGAGTGAATTGTTGGACTCAAGTTAGGTGCTGTGGCTATAGGAGGGTTATTACTATTGAGCCAAAACTAACTAGGCCATGTGCCTGTCCCACGCCCTGAGGATGGGACAGGAGGCGGTCTCCAAAAAGATTTCAGGTGCTGTTACCAGAAGGGGAAAAGTTGTGATGAGCAGGCAGAAACAACACAGTCCACACTTCTTGTTATTGGTTCCCATCTGCCTCTGGTTTGCCAGCCAGGGTGGCCACTGTGATGAGCCTTCCAGTCAGAACGGCCCAGTCAGTGCTACCTCTCACCCGCTATGTCTCAGTTCCTGCATGTGTGAACAAGAGGCTGGTGGTACCAATGTGGGAGGTTCCCTGCCATGTCTGGCCTAGTGCTCCCCACCCCAGTGCCCTTCAGACTCAGACAGAAGAGGAGGGTGGACTCGCTGGCCAGCCTGGAGGTCCTAACCGCCCAGGCTCTGGGAGGCCAGGCCATCTCACCAGGCCGTGCCCTCCACAGGCCAAGCACCTGGCAAGTCAGTACTGGGGGAGCAGCCGCCCCACGGCTGTGCGTCGGGACCCCAGCCTGCCGTACCTGGAACAGTACCGTATCGATGCAGGCCAGTTCCGGGAACTCTTCGCCAGCCTGACACCCTGGGCCTGCGGCTCCCACACGCCTGTACTGGCGGGGCGCATGTTCCGGCTCCTGGATGAAAACAAGGACTCTCTGATCAACTTCAAGGAGTTTGTGACAGGAATGAGTGAGTAGCTCCAGGGCCCTTCCTCAAGAAGCCTCCAAATGCCAGCCCAGCCAGTCTTCCCATTGCAGCAAGATCCTTGATATAGAAAGGGCAGTTTTCCCACGGGGAACACGTAGGGGTCTAGTGGGGTTGTCTCCTCCACCCCTCCCTCAGGCCAGGGCTGCACAGGGTGGGTCCACAGAACCTGAGAAGGGGAAAGCCCAGGGACAGTGGGAGACCTGGGGCTTGCTCCAGGGACCTCTCCAGGAGGGAGTCAGGGTATGAGGAGGGACACACCAGAACCCACTGGAAGGGGAGGTGCTCCAGTGTGGACTGGCCGTGGGGCTTTGGTGCCCTGTAGCCAGCATGCCTCCTCACTGGCCTTCCTCTGCAGGCGGGATGTACCATGGGGACCTGACCGAGAAGCTCAAGGCACTCTACAAGCTGCACCTGCCCCCAGGTGAGAGTCACCAGTGAGGGCCTCTCATGCATACAGGGTTGGGGCTGCAGTGTCCCAGGGCACAGGCCTCTGTGTGGTGCTGGGCCTAGGGGGCCTAGGCATCATAGAGGTTCCACATCCTGACAGAGTGGGAGGAGGAGGCCGGAGCACTGGGGTAGGGCCAAAACCTGAGAGGGACTGTCTCAGAGGACTCAGACCATGGGCAAGGACCCAGGTAAGACACAGGGAAGCTCCTGTCTGTCCCCTGAGGGTCAGCCTGGGGGCACTGCCAAGGCCCTCAGAATGGCCTGGGTAGCCCTGCTGTGCAGCCACGAGCAGGAGCTGCTCTCCCTTGGCTCCCGGGCCTGAGCCTGCCGGAGATGCTGACAGGCTGGGATGGGATGAAGGGTGCCCAGCAGCCAGTCCTAAGCCAGGCCGGATCCCACGGTCTCTGGGTTCCCACTGTGCAGGTAGAGCTCACCCAGCTCAGCAAAGGTAGCCACATGGAGAGTTCTCCAAGATGGGGAAATTGAGACTTGGGCAGGTGAGAATTCTAGCCCTGGGCCCTCTACCCTGGGGTAGAGCTACCTTGGGCCCCTGCTGTTGTTCATTACCCGCCCTGGGGAGTCTGCGGCTGCCTCCGAGTAGGCCCAATGGTTTTTAGAACACTGTGCTGTGCTCACCCTAGAGGCTGTCACTTAATTGGCCCAGAATGCGGGTTTAAATCTCTCCCCCCTCAACCGGCAGGGGCGGGGGTGTTCTGAGCAGCCAGAGCTGGAAGGCCCTGCTCTTGACACAGGTATTCTCACCTGTGGCTGGTTTTCCCTGTAATTCAAAGAACAGTGGCCTCAGGGATGCCTCCGGGAAGGTTGATAGCAGCCAGCTCTGCCTCTACTGAGGGAAAGGCCTGGGCTGGGCAGACCCCACGGGGCCGGGATCCTACAGGTAGCACATGGGGCCACCTTCGCCAACTCCTGAGCCACCTCTGCCTGCCCTGCTGCGTCCAGAGTTCCTGTGGACCTTGGTCCACACCCTGCCACCTCCCCCAAGTGCCACCTTTTCAACCCCCCATCATCACATCCCCGTCCATACAGTGGGGAGGATGAGACTCCTCCCCCAAGAACCATGTGAATCGGAAACCCAGGGGACTGCTTACTCACAAAGTAGTGGATGCTGACGTGGATGCTGACGTGGAACGATGCTGACATGGAACGAAGCCTGAGGTGCATCAGAGGGAAGAGCAAGTCGCTCATGCATGGCTGGTCCTTGCACTTGTGTCTGAAGGATCCTCAGCACCGCACCATCAGGGCAGGAAGAGGGTTGGCCTTTCTCCAGACTCCCAGCTGCACTGCTGGGGTTTTTAGATGGGATACGTGTGACATTTTCAAACACAACATACAAGTCAAGAAAGGAACAACAACCGTGATCAGTGGTCGCCATTAGCGCTACGACCACACCCCACATCATGGGCACCTGGTGCCCTGCGGGGAGCCAGGCCTCCTTCCAGGACTTGGGAGGTTTGCTTTGGTGAGTGCCATTGTTTTCTCCTGCCCTCACTTGCCTCTCTCTTTGAGTGCAGCCCTGAGCCCAGAGGAGGCAGAGTCAGCCCTGGAAGCGACCCATTACTTCACAGAGGACAGCTCCTCAGAAGGTGAGAGCTGCTGGCCCCGTGCTGTGGCCTTGGGCCTCGTAGCTGTGCAGCCTTGCTGTGGGGCCCACACAGGCGGCCTGCAGCCCTCAGTGGGCTCGGGGAGCGCCCTGTGTTGGGCAGGTCCCCGGGGGTGTTCTCACTCCTGTTTCTCTTGTCTCTGCCTTCCTGGACCTTGGCCTATTCCTCCCTCTCTCCTCCACCTCTCCTCCGCTGTCCCTTCCAGCATCTCCTCTGGCCTCAGATCTGGACATTTTCCTGCCCTGGGAGGCTCAAGGTCAGTCCCTGGGGGGGTCAGGGGCACCTGCTTTGTGCTGGGCTGTGTCTTCCTAACACTCTGCTGCATGGTCAGGAGGCCTGGACACGTTTGGTCCCGCTGAGGAGGACCCAGAACGAAGCTGCTGCTTACCGGGGGAGTTGAGGGGCAGTCTCCATGCTTGTCGAGGGGAGTAGTAAATGATGACACACAGCACAGTGGGCAGTGCACAGACACCAGGGCATCAGCTCCACAGCCACGTGCAGACAGTATTCATTCCATCATCACATTCATAGGAAAAAGTATAGATGCCATCATCACAACAGTGTGAAACGGATCAGCAGAGGTAGAGGGTGGTGGACGCTTTCCCTGGAAAACGTTCTCTTGCTCTACACAACTTTTTCATTAAGGAGACATACATTTGTTGAGTGCCTTTTTTTTTTTTTTTTCAACGTTTATTTATTTTTGGGACAGAGAGAAACAGAGCATGAACGGGGGAGGGGCAGAGAGAGAGGGAGACACAGAATCGGAAACACGCTCCAAGCTCTGAGCCACCAGCCCAGAGCCCGACGCGGGGCTCGAACTCACGGACCGCGAGATCGTGACCTGGCTGAAGTCGGACGCTTAACCGACTGCGCCACCCAGGCGCCCCTGTTGAGTGCCTTTTTGAAGTCATTCCTGTTGCTACAGTTAGAGCCCATTCTGGAGCATCAGATCCAGGGTGAAGGGGGCATTCTGGGCTTGGGATTTGGCAGTGAGGCTGGTGGTACATAACGGATGTACAAAACCGACCAAAACCCCATCCTATAAGTTCCCATGGGAGACAATCCACACCTAAGAGAAATTAAAAACAGTGGGTATCAAGATGCCCAAGGCAGTCCTGCTGGCGGTGTCAAAAGGCTTAATTTGAACTTGAAATGAAGCTTGAGAACCGGAATTTCAAATACACAGACTAAATAAGCAGATGTGTCTTCTGTTAGAATCTGAAAAATCAGGGGCACTTTAGGCTTTTCCCAGGTGCTTCCAATTAAGGCCAGGGACTGAGGGTTCAGAGCCCTGTCCTCAGACTGCACATAGCCCCAGGCAGTGGGTCTCCATTCCGCAGTGAGAAGCCTGAGCCCAGAGAGGTGCACCCTTCCCCTCCACCACACAGCACTGGGATGCGGCCGTGCTGCCCTCAGGTCTGGGAGACTCCCCACATTCATGGTCCCCATAGGAAGCACAGTGCAGGCTGACTCCAGCAAATGTGTCACTTTAAGAAATACAGCGCAAGGGGCACCTGTGTGGCTCAGTCAGTTGAGCATCCGACTTCAGCTCAGGTCATGATCTTGCGGTTCGTGAGTTCGAGCCTTGCATCATTGGGCTGGCTGCTATCAGCCTGTAAGGGCAGAGCCCACTTTGGATCCTCTGTCCCACACTCTCCGCCCCTCCCCCACTTGCACTGTATCAAAAATAAATAAATATTAAAAAGAAAGAGAAAAAAAGAAAAAGAAGGAAAAAGAAAGAAAGAAATACAGTGCCAGGTACAGAACTCATGTCCATAAAATTCCTCATCAGCCAGTGTGGCAGTTGGTCATGGGTTGAACTGATAATCAGGACTGCCCTCCGTTCGACCTTTTTCAACAGTAGCTACAGAAATTAATTCTCGGGCTTTAACTCCGTAACGTGCATCATTGTTCACTTAAACACTTTGTGCATAGACCTGTATTCCTTTCATAGAGAGGAAGGAGGGTTTGGAGGTGCTTTGGTTCTGCAGGAGAACAGACCAGACTACTCACAGGCCGCCGTGGTCCACAGTCATAACTGCAAAACATTCTCTGCGTACTTTTTCTTTTCTGGTTGTCCAGAAACACTACGGCAGGAAGAGCAAGAGGGAGGTGGAAATGAGGACGTCCAAGACAAAAAAGGAGGTATGTGCTAGCCAGTCTTCGCCAGTACTGGTGCAGATCCCAGGGTCAGTGGGATCTGGGGGGCCCTCCCTGCAGGAGAGGCCCCCACCTGGGGAAACGGCAAACTCATGCCCAGCACCGCAGCCCTTCCTGTGGAAAGGTGAATACTTGGCCCATTAGGTGCCAGGGGAGGCTATTCTCGTCAGCCCCAGGCCTGTCTTGTAGCTGTGAATACCCCTCCCCCTCCCCTGCTGTCACCACCTTCCTCTGGGGTGCCTGCTTTCTACCAGGATCCCTCTAGATGCCCAGCATCTCTCCCCCTTCTGCTTCCACGGGCTTCTGTCCCCATCTCAGGGAAGACAGGTGGAGGCCCTCTTCAGCTCAGGCCAAACCTAATGTAGCAGAATAACTTAGGGGAGACACTTGGGTGTTCTGGAGTGTTCTTCCTATCCCTACCTCCCCAAATACCAGGGGGGTTGGTAAAAGGGCCCAGATAACCCTATGCCAGATGACACCAAAACCCACCCACTACCTGCTACCAGCCCCCAGCTGTTTCTCGAATTTGACAGATTTATTTTCTTCCAACTCGCAGAAGAGAAGGGGATCAGTCCTCCAGACTATCGCCACTACCTTCGCATGTGGGCCAAAGAGAAGGAGGTTCAGAAGGAGACGATTAAGGATCTTCCCAAGATGAACCAGGTAGGCCCATTCAGAGCCCACAACAGACATTTCCAGGGCTGCCTCCCCACACACACCTGGCAGCTCCCCACCCTCCCTCCCGGCACTCTCTGTAGGGTGGAAATTCTCCTGCCAACGTCCAGCACCTGCTAGTCAGACAGCAGTCAGGGACAATTCCAGAAGGATACGAGGCCAGTTGTTTCAGGGCCTTGTCCTGGGTGGTGTTTCCTGGTGATGATTTGCTCACATTTGATCAGTATCCGTGTACCAGAAAAGCAGTAAGGAAGGTTAGCCTCTGACATGCAGAGACTCACACAATCCCGACTACGAGACAGCCTCATGGCACCCCTGCTTCTCCCAGGCCCCTCACAGGTGCCATGCACACGCAGGCCTGCTCCACCCATGGCCCACTGTTCCTCTGCTGGTCTCTGGGTCGGGAACCCGGCATCTTGCCAAGGGTCTCGCTGCCAGGGCCGCAGACATCTAACAAAAGGCAGCCTGACCACAGCCCTGCTCTTCCCAGAGGCATACCCTGCGATCTGGGCACTCTCTCACCCGCAGCCTGAGGAATAGGGTGCCCCATAGAGATAGTAGAGGCACTATCCCGTTCTCAGGCAGGAGGCCTGAGTGTGTGGTGTGAGCCACCTGGAATCAGACCTCCCTACCCCCTCAACTGACCCAGGCTGTACTTGCCTTGTCCCCACCCTCTACTTTGATCAAAGATATAAAAAACTCAAAGCGACTCCAAAACACACTGAAGAGGTCCCTGTAGCCACAGGGTTTGGAGTCACAATAAAAGTCAACCTGTCTCTGCTAGCAGAGTAGATGTAGGGACAGAGAAAGACTCCCACTCCCTCTCTGAGCTGAAAGAAAGGCAGCTAGAAAAGAAAGCTATTCGAAGGCTGTGTGATACTGGTCAAGTCACTTTCCCTCTCTGAGTCTCAATGTCCCAGTCTGTGAAATGGGCGTGACAAGGCACAGGTATGGAGACACCTAACAAGACAGCACAGCATGGGCAGTCTGGCTAACCCGAGGCCAGCCCAGCCCATCCTTTACCATCTCCCTGACCTTTTTCTCTGTCTCCCCTGAAAAGGAACAGTTCATTGAGCTGTGCAAGACGCTTTATAACATGTTCAGCGAGGACCCCATGGAGCAGGACTTGTACCATGCCATTGCCACGGTGGCGAGCCTCCTACTCCGCATCGGCGAGGTGGGGAAGAAGTTTTCTGTGCAGCTGGGCAGGAAGCCCCAGGACGGTGCACCCGAGGAGGATGAGCTGCCCACCCCAGACCCCCCGCAGGACCTGGCCCCAGAGCTTCAGCCTCCAGCTGCGGGCGACCCCCAGGCCAAAGCCGGGGGAGACACCCACCTTGGGAAAGCTCCCCAGGAGAGCCAAGTGGTGGGCGAAGGGGGCGGCGGCGAGGGGAGGGGCTCCCCCCACCAGCTTCTGTCCGACGACGAAACCAAAGACGACATGTCCATGTCCTCCTACTCGGTGGTCAGCACAGGCTCCCTGCAGTGTGAGGACCTGGCCGACGACACGGTGCTGGTAGGCGGGGAGGCCCAAAGCCCCCCAGCCATTGCCCGCTGTGGGGGCACCGTGGACACCGACTGGTGCATTTCCTTCGAGCAGATCTTAGCCTCCATCCTGACGGAGTCCGTTCTGGTGAACTTCTTTGAGAAGAGGGTGGACATTGGACTCAAGATCAAGGACCAAAAGAAGGTGGAGAGACAGTTCAGCACCTCCAGTGACCTCGAACAGTCTGGACTTTCGGGCTGACGGGGACCTGGCTTGTCTCTCCTCCCCTCCTCCTCCTCCCTCCTGTTCTCTTTTCTCCTTAAGGACACACCCCTCCTGTTCTCCCCAGATGCAGTGAGTTGTAATCAAGGGGAAAACAAGGCTGAGCAGCCACAGTTGGGCCCAGACAGAGGCTCCCAGCCCCTTCTTCCTGCCTGCCTGGTGGGACCCGCCTTGGTCCCCATGTAGTGTCAGAGGCTGTCCGTCCTGGCCTGCTCGCCCAGAGCCTCTGTGCCCCATGCTGTGGCCAGGCCACACCACGCCCTCCACCCCTGGGGAGGGTGGGGGTTCCCAAAGCTGTGTATTCGGGGGGGGGGGGGCTTTCCTGCCATTTGGCACCAGGCAGGAGGTCACATGTCTATTGGGCATCAAAGTGGTGGGAACTTCAAGGTACTCTCTAGGAGCTCCTGAGCCCGAGCCCCTGCTGAGGGACCCAGACAGAAAGTGTCTACCACACCAGGGCGAGTGCTGCACCGGCGTCACTCCGAATGCTCTTTCAGCACGTCAGCCTCACCATTAACCTTAAAAGCACATCCCTCAGGTCCTGATATATTTCCTTGTATTCATTTCAGTTGGCTGGAAATCACACTGTGCTCAATGCCTTAATAAATCCCTGAAAGAACTCAATACCATACTGTGTACAGAGCCTTCATGTAGCCTCAGCTACTGCTTGGGCTCCTGGCTTCTTCTCAGGCAGGTGAGGGGCCAGGCCGTGTTCCAGAGGCTCTGGGCACTTAGACCCCCACAGGGATAGGGGTTCAAGGCTCCCAGGGAGATTGGGGACACAGAAGGTGTCTGACCTGGGCCAACAGGGTAAGCCCCGAGCTTCGTAGGTATAAGCAGCCTGAGTCCTGTGGGTGTAGGTGTGTGCACAGGCCTGGGCTGCAGCAAGCACTTGGGTTCAGGAAGCTGTTGTGGGGCCACAGGTGACAGGCTGAGCCATGAGCATCTCCTAGCTTTGCAGCAAGAGCTGATCATCAGTGTCTAGCGTCTGCCCTCCCCTACACGGAACAGCTCTCCGTGGTTGTTTTGGTTTTTTTGTAATAGTTTTATTGAGGCATAATTTGCATACCATAAAATTCACTTGTTTTCAAGTTCTAGTTCGATGATTTTTAGTAAATTTACAGAGTTGTGAACTATCATCACAATGCAATTTTAGAATATTTCCATCAGCCCAAAAAGACCCCTCCTACCCATGTGCAGCCAATCCCTGTTCCCACCCCCAGCTCGAAGCAACCACTAATCTACTTCCTATCTATAGCTTTTATGGCTGGTATTTTAAATAACAGTCTCTGTGATTTTACCTTGTTCACAGCTGCCGGGTCACACATCTCAATAAATGCAGCAAAACATCAAGGAAAATGAATAATTGTTTGCTTTCTTCACAAGAAAATGTCATTAATCAGTGTCATTTCCTTTTTTTTTTAATTTTTTTTAACATTTATTTATTTTTGAGACAGAGAGAGACAAAGCATGAACGGGGGAGGGTCAGAGAGAGAGGGAGACACAGAATCTGAAACAGGCTCCAGGCTCTGAGCTGTCAGCACAGAGCCCGACGCGGGGCTTGAACTCACGGACTGCGAGATCGTGACCTGAGCCGAAGTCGGACACTTAACCGACTGAGCCACCCAGGGGCCCCATCCTTTCTACTATTTACACAAACAGGCCACATTGCCATAAAGAAATTTCAAAGGGCTCATACCAGAAAGACCGTGTTCTTGGCCATAATGAAATTAGGTAAAGATATACATAAAAATCCCACAAGGTTGGCAGTTTAAAGTATTAAATTGATTGTAATCAATTAGATTGAAATGAAATGAAATTTGGGTAAATGTTTTATATCATGTAGAAGTCTAAATGTGAGAATATACCAAAGAAATTAAACAAGACTATAAAACAAGAATCTAGCCTTTCCTATGATAAAAGAATATACAAAAATGTACAATAGTACTTTCGTCTATTATTCAACCTGTGATGATATTCAAAATATTTAACAACCAGAACAGTTAACACAAAATATATGAATACAAGTAAAGCTTTAAAAATATTTTTATCCTGTAAGTAAACACAATTGTGTAGTTTTTAAGGGCTTACCAAGTGATGTACCAATCCAAGTCATTTTTTTAATTCCCAAGAAAATGAATTTTTTTAATGTTTATTTTTGAGAGAGAGTATGCAGGGGGAGGGGCAAAGAGCAAGGAGAGAATCCCAAGCAGATAGCTTAAAGCCCTACACAGAGCTCCATCTCAAAAACCATGAGATCATGACCTGAACCAAAACAAGAGTCAGACACTTAACTGAGCCACCCAAGGCGCCCCAAAATATATATGAGTTTTAAAGATTACATATTTATTACAGGAGGAAAACATACAGAAAAGTAGAAAAACAATTTTTCCTAGTTTTAAGATTATTCAGTATTTTTGTGTGTTTGTTTTTCAATGTTTATTTATTTTGAGACTGAGAGTGTGAGTGGAAGAGGGGCAGAGAGAGAGAGAATCCCAAGCAGTCAGCTTGAAGCCCACGCAGGGCTCCACCTCACCAACCGTGAAATCACGACCTGAGCCAAAATCAAGAGTCAGACACTCAACTGACTGAGCCACCCAGGCGCCCTGTGTTTTTTTCTCTTTTTCAAAGTTGAACCCGTACCATATATGAAATTTTTATTCTTTTTATTGAACATGAAACATTCTTTTCAGATACCTTCCGTTCTCAGCCACAATAACTCAAACGTGGGAATAAACAAAGACCACTCAAATGAGAACAGGAACTATTTATCTACGGTTTGTTGTAGAAAAGGAGTCAGCCGTCATCACTCGGCAGAGACTCAAAGGTAGAGGAGTGGGAAAACAAAGAAAGGCTTCAGGTGTGCTCTGTTTAGAGGCTGTGGGCAGGGAAGGGGGGAAGCTGGCTAACTAGAAAGAGTCTTTTGTGTTGCTGTGAGGAGCATAATTGTCCTCAGGTTGGTCCAGAGATGAAAGGCAAAATGCAAAATATAGGGAAACTGGCAGTCATTGACCAAGTCCTGTCTGCTCTAGAGGTTGTAGATTTGTTTTAGAGGTTGGGGGGGGGGGGGGTTGCTATAGAGGTGTTAATATGTGGTCTGGTCACAGTCCTTTTGTAAATTCAGCCTCTCAAACATAGTATTTGTAAGCAAATTTGGTTCTTTTCTAACATATGCTATTGTACAAAAGTTGGATAATGTAAACAATTTCTTAAACAATTTTAAATCATATATAACCTTAAGCCCCCACCCCTGGAAATAAATAATACCTGGTTTTACCTAACTGAAGTTATGTACTCTTGTAACTTCTTTGCTTCCCATCGATACACACTGGCCAGCATTTCATGTCAAACTCAGATTTTCTGTAATGGACCTGCATGATGGTCCTTGCTGAGTTACCGTAAGCAACCATTTTTTAGCACATTTCCACTTTTTTCTGTTATACGAGAGTGAACACTAATGATAAATAATAAATCTGGGTGAGTCAGTTATTTTCTTAGTGTAGAGGTAACTGCCAGATCGTTTTCCATAAGTTTTATTTTACTCTTCTACCAGAATCCTGTTTTTCTCACTACATCTTTGTCAAGACTGGGTGTTATAATTTTAATAAGATGTTATCGACATGTGGAACGTCTTGCCGGGCTGGCGTTAGGGTCCCAGCGCGGTTGGGACAGAAGGGGTGCGTCACTCGGCCCTTCTCCACCTTCCAAAGCGGATCACAGCGGGGCTTTCTTGGGAGCTGCAGAAGGGTCTGGTTTCGTTTACAGCTGCCTCTCCTCTCTCCCTCTCCCGTAAGCGTGGGGCTGGTGAACTGCGTGTTTTCGCGGTCCTCGGGGCTCAGGCTCAAAGGTTACCTGGCTGCCTCTGCCCAGAAGACCCGCAAACCCCAACCACGAGTCCCAGGGGTTGGGCCGGGGCGGAACTCCCATTCCCACTCTGCGACTAGAAGCAGCAGAGGGAATGGTGAGGGCAATGGCCAGACCCCGAGCAGCGGCTGGAGGACTTGCCCTCGCAACTTCAATCTTCCCAGCGAGCCCAGCAGGCTAGAGAGGCCCGAAAGCCTGGTGAGGGCGGAGCTGGGGCCGACCGAAGCGCAAAGCGCATGCGCACGTGAGGCGAGACGAAGCGGTTGGGGGAGGTGTCTAGTGGACCCTGAACGCGTGCGGGGGACGTATTTCGGGCGGGCAGGAGAACGGGGCGCATGCGCAGCGGCGAGGGTAACCGCAATGGCGGCGCC
The DNA here is from genome assembly GCF_014898765.1 of Herpailurus yagouaroundi. NCBI lineage: Eukaryota > Metazoa > Chordata > Mammalia > Carnivora > Felidae > Herpailurus > Herpailurus yagouaroundi. The sequence continues at coordinate 614,563 of NW_024412423.1, forward strand.
TCAGCGGTTTCGTGTGTTGCGGTGCTATAGCTGCCGCCTGTTCCAGTCGCACCAGGTGGGGTGGGCACCGGCCTCCCCCTCTGTTGGGCGTGGGGACGGCGTGCGGGACTTGGCGGGGCCGCGGGGTGCCCGGCCTCCTTCCCGTACCTTGCCCTCAGGCGCGGGCGCCATCTCCTGCAGTTGCTTGGGTCTCCCTGAGGCCCGGACACGTGATGATGACTGGCCTTGAGGACTGGGTTTTGATATCTCTTCATAACGTGGTTGTGGGCTTTGTTTTTTTAGTTTTTGTCATGGCTGTTGTAAAGGATTCGTAGGAACCAGGGGCAGTGGTTTCTGCCGAGGCGGCCTCGTAACTTACAGATAGTTGGGAAAGAGAGGTTGAGGATAGCCTCTTTTATGTAGAGCCTAGCTCCCAAAGTGGCTTCTTTCTTAATTTGAATACATGGGAGATGACAGTTTTTAAAACTGACACATGAACGGGCGTCCCCTGCTGCCACTGCTTGGCTGTGGCAGTGTCTCCATCCGCATGTTAAGGGACTCGCCGCCTTTCTCATAGTGTAAACAACTCGCGCATGAATATTTTAAACAGGATAATCGATACTTCTAAAACGTACTGCTTCCCAAACTTTCAAGATGCAATTTAGGGGATGTCATTTAACCTCTTTTTTCCTGGATAGCATTTGATCTTCCTGCTTGATGTCACCTAACACTGCTGTCAAGCAGGCGTATCTGCTTCTGATAGTCCTCTCTTACCCCTCGTTGTCTGCTAATCTGTGCCCTGAAAACGGATAACCTCAAACTTCTTCAAAATGTATGTTTAAAAGTCCGATGCTGAGTATGTAGTTGTAAGCTCGCTGGGACTGTAAGGGCTGTTTGGGGACTCAGGAATTGTTTTTACTTACTTCATTTTTTTGGACAGTGTTTTAGGAATTGATATTAAATAGAAATTTCCATTTTTTAAATTATTACACATATATAATGTAGTACACACTCTCATGGTCGTTTTCAACGATGAAAAGTGATTTGAAACTAAAGGGGGAAAGAGTTAACAGTTTAATTGCAGGTATGACAATTTCACACATCCCCTTTAATTTCAGACAACCTCTGGATTAGGTATTTTACCATTATTATTTTACAGAGATGAGAATACAGCAATCCAGAGAAACCAAGTGGTCTAATAAATGGCAGATGCAGAGCTATCTGCAGAGATCCTGTTAAACCATACTGTCTCTCTCCAGATCCCCCAGAGCTAGCCAGTTACCATGTGTCCTTCCAGACCTTTTTTTTTTTTTTAAGTGCATTTCTTACGTGCAGATGTACCCATAGAAAACATTCTTATGGTGTTTGAGGTTCAATACTGGAGAATTAAATGAATTGTAGGACATGCCCACATAAATTTGTACATGTGGCTTGTCCTCCTTAGAATCCTTTTGGGTACTTCAAAAAAACCCAGTGGTTTTTGTGTTAGGATCATACATCTATTAATTTTGATAAATCAACCCAGGCATGTTTTTTTTTTTAATTTTTTTTAATGTTTATTTATTTTTGAGACAGAGACAAAGCATGAACTGGGGAGGGTCAGAGAGAGAAGGAGACACAGTATGAAGCAGGCTCCAGGCTCAGCTGTCAGCACAGAGCCGGACATGGGGCTCAAAACTCACAGACCGTGAGATCATGACCTGAGCGGAAGTTGGAGGCTTAATCACTGAGCCACCCAGGCACCCCCAGGCATGTTTTTTATGTTAAGCACACTACTACGTTCCATTTTTTCAAACAACTTTGGTGCCTTTTGATAATATTTTCTTTGTTGTTGTTATAAATGGACTGTTCCGTTACCTTTTCTAACTAGATAATTGCTTATATAAAGACTCTATTAACTTTTGAAGCTATATTAATCCCCACCATCTTAGATTGTTTTTAGTGGTTTTTCATTTGGTTTTGAGTTTTCAGGTAAAAAAATAAAATCTATACATAATAATGTTTTCATTTCCAGTTTTCGTACCTCTTTATTTTTCTTTTCCAATTCCATTTGTAGAAAATAACAATGGTAAATAGTAGTGGGGATTCTTGGCTTGTTCTTGACTTTCATGGGAGAGCTGGTAGTGATTCTACAGTTTTAGAGTTGAATGTAAGGTATTTTATCCTGTTAAGAGAGACCCCATCTAGTTAGATTTCTCAAGAATTGGAATTAAATGTTGTGGAATTATTTTTGAGAACCACAGGTAATAGAGATCTAACTAGACTGTTTGATATGGATAGCCAGTTTTCCCAGCACCACTTATTAAATAGTCTGTTTTTTCCTCACTCCTAAAATGCCACCTTTACAATATACTAGCTTTTTATACATATATGTTGTTGGTTTGTTTTTACACTTTTACTCTTTTCCACTGGCCTTTTTATATCATTATTTTTGATTCAGTTCCACCTGTTTTAAATAATTATCTAAGCCAAATTTATGAAATTCATTGTAGGAAAAGAAGAGTCTCAAGTGGACATGCAAAGCTTGTGGAGAGAAGCAGTCATTTTTGCGGGTGAGTCCTGAGAAACGGTATCTAATACCCAGGCCAGAAAGCCGGTGGGCCCAGCCCTGCAGTAGTGTGTTTCTCATGGGGTCCCAGCATCCCAGTATTGGGACCAAGTTCACTAGATGCAGAGCCTCTGCTCCCTAAATTCCTGTTCCTTCAGGAAGTGAAATGGATGGAGCAGTGCATGGAAAGTTACCTTCATTTGTTTATTTGGTCAGCAAGTATTTATTGAGTACTTTCTGCCTGCAGGCACAGGAGAAACAAGGGAAAGCAAAAAGCTTTGTCCTTCTTGCCCTCACAGATCTGCTCATGTGGAAGAGGAAGAGAAACCGATGCACACACACTGGCCATTTGAAACTAGATTGAGCACAATGCAGGGAAAATGCAGGAGCCTGTAAGAAGATGACCAGGCAGTCAGACCCACAACTGGTCGGGTGCATGTTGGTGCATACAGGGTGTGGGCATGGGTGGGCTCAGGAAGGGGAGGCCATCAGGAGACCGAAACAGAGAGAATGAAAGCTCGGAGTAAAAGCTTATTTAGGCCATTGCCGTTCTCTTCAAGTGGATACCTATTTCTCCACCTTATCCTTTTTTGCTTTTTTTAATGTGTATGTTTGAGGGAGGAAGCACACATGAGAGAGAGCAAGAGCATGAGCACAAGCAAGGGAGGGGCAGAGAGAGAATCCCAAGAAGGCTTCATGCAGTCAGTGTAGAGCCCGACACAGGGCTCAGTCTCAACTGTGAGATCATGACCTGAGCAGAAATCAAGAATCGGATGCTTAACCAACTGAACCACCCAAGTACCCCTCCATCTCATCTCTTTGATACCACACAGTGTCCTGCACCTTTTGCCTCTTTGAGCCCCTGTATACCTTCTCTGGCCCTTGATGCCACCTCTCCACCCTCAGCTCCTTGTTCTCCTTCAGCCATAAGGCCTTTTCTTTATGACCTTGAAACAATCCAGACATGCTGCACTCTTAAGGCCTTTGTGCTCATTGTTGGAACTTTGCCTAGCTCTTCTCACTATCCTGATCAGATATTATATTCGAGTGTGTTTATGTGAGTATTGTTTATCTCCTGGAAGTTCCCTGAGAGCAGAAGCTTTGCCTGTTTTATACTGATACACCTTCTGCACGTAGCACAGTACCTGGCACAGAGTAAGTGGTCGCTCGATAAATACTTGTTGAGTTGGTAAGTGACCAATCCCATGTTGTTTGGCATTTAGGTTGATCTTCATCTTCATTGGTAAGAACGATGCTTCAGTGAAGCTTCTTACAAAGAACCTCCTCCTTCACTAGACTAATTACTTCCTTAGGACAAATTCCTAGAAGTTTAAATTGCAGTTTCAAAGGATATCTTTTGACCAAGGCTCTTTTAGTTACAAATAATAGAATATTTCAGAATGGCCTCAGCAAAATAGAAAAAAAATGTCCTGGCAAAATAATGGGGTATCATGGGGAATTCAGGGGAGGGGTTTCACCCCTGACCCCTTGAAGAACCAGCCCCAAGAATTGAAAAGCTGCCAGCAATGTAGGCATCTTTTCCTCCCCTTCTCCCCATACCTGATTGTCCCCACATCCTCCTTCCCCTCTCCCTGCCTCCTCTCCGTCCCTTACTATCTCCCCAGATAGTTCACAGTAACACACTCCACCCACAGACCATGGACTCTCACTTCAAGCCAACTAGAATAGCTGAGTCCTAATTAATAAACTGGCAGAAGTGATATGATTGGCCCATTTGACCCAGATGTCCACTTTTGGTCCAGCCAGCTGGGATGGTAGAAGTGGGGCTGATCAGGTCATTGGTCAGCAGTACAGCTGCTGAGGCGCACTCCAAGATTGAGTCTCAGAAGGCAAGGGGCTGGCTCATGAGCTCGTGACTGCTGCTTGTTTTTGATGTCAGCACATACTTCTAAGTTCTCCTTCAGGAGGCTCTACCTTCTTCCCAGCACCTCAATGCATGTGCAGTGGTATATGGCTTATGGTAGACTAGGCCACCGTGACAGGACAACAAAATTGTGGTGGCCTAACACAGTAGAAGTTGTTTCTCTCGATGGGGTGCCTGGCTGGCTTAGTCAAAAGAGTGTGCAACTCTTGAACTCAGGGTCATGAATTCGAGCCCCATGTTGTATGTAGAGATTATGGAAAATAAATAAACTTTAAAAAAAGAAGAAGTTATTTCTCTTGTTCTTGTAACAGTCCTGAGAGGAATTGAGATCAGCAGGGCAGCCGTCCTTGGTGAGGTCATGCAGGGACCCAGGCTCCTTCTATCTTGAGGTTCTGTCACTCCCAGAGGCCTGTCTCCTGCTGCCTGGAGCCACTGAAGGGCAAGAGCATGAAGGAGCTACACAGGAGGCTTTGAGGGGCCAGGCCCGGAAGTGGCTCACATCCCACTAGAAAGAACCTAGTCTCAAGGCCACACCTGACTGCAAGGAAGACTAGAAAGTGTAGCCCAGTCTGTGGCCAGATAGGAGGAGAATTAATTTCAGTATTCAGCCAGTGGTCCCTGCCATGCTGGCGAGCGTCCTCCCTGCCACTTAACATCTTTTAAAGCTTTGCCATTCCATTCTGCAGTTCCTCTCCCATTCTTGCTTGAACTTGCCCCAGCTGGGCTTTTATTCCCCACAGTCCAGTAAAATTGCTCATGTCAAAGTCATCAGGGATCTCCATTTGCTAAAAACAGTTGTGAGTTCTCACTCCTCCGGTGACTTGACCTATTGGTAGTGTCTGTCACAGTTTGTCACTGAAACATTGTCTTCACCTGGACTTCCAGTCATCCCACTCCTGGCTTTCCCGCTGTCTTTCTGGCTGTGTTTCTGTCCTCTTTGCTAGTTTTTTTCTAATCTCCCCAACTTCTAAATGTGAGAATGCTGTGGTGCTCAGTTTGTTGGCCTCTTCTCTAGTGGCACTCCTTTGGTGGTCTGAGATGAGATCACCTGACAGTTCTGGAATGTCTATCTCAAGCCCCAGGCCTGCCCCTGCACCATCCATTCAGCTCTCTAATGGGTGTCCCAAACCCACCTTTCCAAACAGAAGGCCTCACCTTACCCCACCCACCTGCTCTCCCACAGTCCACCCTGTCTCTTACGGACTAAGTCCCTTGTTAGTTGTTTGGGCTAAAAACGTGGAAGTCCTCTCTGACTCCTTTTTTTTTTTTTTTTTCCTTAAACACTCTTCATCCAGTCCATCAATAGATTTCGTCAGCTCTACTTTCAGGATGTACCCAGAATGACCATTTGTTACTACAGTGGTCTGAGCCACATCAGTGTTTGCAGCAACCTCCTGCTAGCCCACCTATGTCTGCCATACAGTCTGCCCTCAGCACCATACCTGAAGGTCCTGCTAAAACATGTGCTAGGCGAGGTCACTCACCCCAGCCTTCCAAGTTAGAGCAAAACCCATGGTCCTACAGGCAGGGCCAAGTGTGCCTGGTACAAAACGAAATTGTGGGGCCCCTTGTTCAAAAGCAAAAAAAAAAGCTGTTAAAAATACTAAAATATTAAGCTTTTCCTTTCCGTCCTGGTCTCTCTTGATTTTTTTTTTTAATTTTTTTTTTTCAACGTTTATTTACTTTTGGGACAGAGAGAGACAGAGCATGAACGGGGGAGGGGCAGAGAGAGAGGGAGACACAGAATCGGAAACAGGCTCCAGGCTCTGAGCCATCAGCCCAGAGCCTGACGCGGGGCTCGAACTCACGAACCGCGAGATCGTGACCTGGCTAAAGTCGGACGCTTAACCGACTGCGCCACCCAGGCGCCCCTCTCTTGATTTTTTATAATGTCTTTTATTTACTGTTGAATGTCTTCCTAAGTAAAGAAAAACTAACATTTTAAAATTATTTTATTATTATTATTTTATTTTTTTTATTTTTATGCAGCACCAGTTTAAAATGCAAAGAGCGTTTAGTCTAGGGGGTACCTGGATGGCTCAATTGGTTTAAGCATCTGACCCTTCATCTCAGCTCACATCTTGATCTCAGGGTCTCATGAGTTCAGGCCCCACAGTGGGCTCCGTGCTGGTCATGAAGCCTACTTAAAAAAAAATAATAAGTGTTTATATGTGGAATAATATAAGAACATTTACTATATATATGCAGAATCCTCAGAATTGCCCAATTTGTATTTTGGAGCTCATTCATGCCTATGTATTTCATTCTTACCAGAACAGTGGACATGCTGCACAAAACTAACTCTGCTCTTTATACTCATTGATACATTCTCCCCACACTCTCCCCCATCAGCTCACTGATTAGCATAAGGAAGGACTGAGAGGGAAAGGAACAAGGGTCTCCCTGCCTTGCCCTTTCCTTCCGTGTCATGATTTTCAGCATAAGTGATCAGCTGTTCCAGGCAAGTAACAGGAATAAAAAGATATGATAGGGTTCTTTGATTATTCATGTATTTTTAAAACATCCTTGCCTTCCTTCTGAATCTGAAGCAAGTTCTTGTTCCAGTGGAAAGCCTGGCCTCTCAGGCAGTGGGTGCTCCCCACATACTCAGGCATAGACAGCAAACACTGAGTGTCTACACTCGGAGTCTCAGTGAACACTCCCATGTATTGTGAGTCCACTTTAATTCTGTGCTCCTGGGTCATTGAGCATGCTGTATGCAAATGGTGTGGCAAGGAACAATGGACTTGTGTAGCGTGTATATCTCCTCTGCTTATGGACGTGCTCCATTATCTTATCACACGTATTCAAAGATAAGGCTATTGAGCATTGGTGGTATAGTGGTGAGTATAGCTGCCTTCCAAAGATAAGGTTATTAACATTTTCAAATAAAAAAATTTTTTTAATGTTTTCAAGATGCCAGCCGCAGAACAGGTCTCGTTCCCATGAGGCTGACTTTGCCTGTAGTAGGGAATAATACACTCAGACCTCATCTCCTACCATTTTCCCCCGGACCACTCAGCTCTAGCCATGTGCCCTCCTTACTGTTCCTTCACAGGCTTAGGGTCTTTGCCCTCAAGTGTATTTCATTGCTTCTGCTGAATGCTTTCCCCCAGCTATCTATGTGGCTTATGCCTCATATCTTCCTATTTTGTGCCCAAATGTCACCTTAGTTATCTATTCCCTGAATGCCCTGTATAAAATAGTCTACTCTTTCCCCCACACTGCCCCATCCCCTTTCATCACCTTATTTTCCTTGGTGGTACTTCTCATCATCTGATGACCACATAGTTGACTTATGCAGTCTCCTCACACTAGAATGTATGCTCCATGATGACTGATTTTTGTCCACTTCTGTACTGTATTGTCCTTAACTGCTCCAGGGGACTGGCACATAATAGGTGTTCAGTAAATATTGTTAAACAAATGAGTGACTGCTAAGTGAAAAAAAAGTATTTCATCTTATTTTATGGTCCTTAGATTATCAGTGAAGTAGCATATTTTATGTTTACTGGTGGTTTGCGTTACATATCTTCAATTTCTTATTCATGTTTATTAACCATTTTGTGTGGGGCCTGGGGCTGAGTTAGTCTTTGATGTGTAGAGTTCCAAGTGCTAGAAGGACAGTCAGACCAGAACTGTTAGTTCCTGAGACTGTTAGTTTGCAAATCAATTATTCCAGAAAAAGTGGTCAGTCATTAGAATTTCTGCATGGTACATTTGGGCCTTATAAAGTACACCTTTCTTCTCCCTGAGGTACATCACTAATGGATCTGTTTCTCCGCATCCTATCAGCACTTTTTAAACTTAATATTTTTTTGTTTTGCAGACTTACGGCGAGGGTTCTGGTGCTGACTGTAGACGCCATGTCCAAAAATTAAATCTGTTGCAGGGACAGATTTCAGAGATGTCACTCAGGTACAGTTGTTTGAAAAGGGGACAGTTATCTTGTCCTGTGTTCATCTTGAGTGATTAGTGGAAGTTTTATATGGAGAAAACTTTTTCTATATGGTGATTAGTTATCCTAACACTCTTCCAACTGAAAATAACTAAAATATGTCAGCTATGATATTTTAAGTACACTGATGAGATGATGGAAGTAAATGAAATATCAGAAGTCAAAAATGAAGCAAAAGCCAAAATTCAGAGAGTAAGTACCTGGGCTATTGAGGCAATTGAAGCCTAGTGTTCTGGAACTTTCATTTAGGTGATTGAGAGGGGTGCAAGAGACAAAGACAAGGCCTGTTCAGCATGGGAAGGTCAGTAGGAGACCACGACATAAAGCCGAGTCCCCGGGGCGCCTGGGTGGCTCAGTCAGTTAAGCATCCGACTCTTGATTTGGGCTCAGGTTATGATCTCCTGGTTCATGGGATTGAGCCCCACATCAAATTCTGTGCTGACAGTGTGAAACCTGTTAGGGATTCTCTCTCTCCCTCACTTTCTCTGCCCCTCCCCCGCTTGTACATTCTCTCTCTCAAAATAAATAAATAAATTAAAAAAAAAAAAAAGGGGGCGCCTGTGGCGCAGTCGGTTAAGCGTCCGACTTCAGCCAGGTCACGATCTCACGGTCTGTGAGTTCAAGCCCCGCGTCGGGCTCTGGGCTGATGGCTCAGAGCCTGGAGCCTGTTTCCGATTCTGTGTCTCCCTCTCTCTCTGCCCCTCGCCCGTTCATGCTCTGTCTCTCTCTGTCCCAAAAATAAATAAATGTTGAAAAAAAAATTTTAAATAAATAAATAAATAAATAAATAAATAAATAAATAAATAAATATAAAAAAAAAGCTGAGTCCCCAAAAGACTACACCCTCCATGAATTAATTGAACTAGAAATGCACCCTCTTTGCAGCCTGCTTGTGTTGACCTTGGTGCTGGCCAAAGAGAGGAAATCTCTCTCCAGGGTATAATAAACACAAGAAATCTATCACATGGCTTTTCAGTCTTCTACATGCACTGTGTGAAAAGCCTCAAGCGGAGAATTTATTTTTGAATTGTCCAAGGAAGCAGAGGTAAATACAGCTCCTCTGGAGCATACATCTTCAGCCTAGACCTGAATGTTTACTATAGTTAATGAAATAAAAGGGAAGGTTGATAATGTAAGAAGCAAGGGACTTCAAGGCACCTGGCTGGTTCAGTTGGTGGTAGAGCATGTGACTCTTGACCTCGGGGTCATGAATTGGAGCCCCACGTTGGAGATTACAAGAAAAAAAGGCAAATGACTTTAGAAAATGACCAAGTACATTTGAAAAAGAACCAGAGTTTGTAGAAATTAAAAGTATAATCATTGAAATTAAAAATTCAGTGGACAGATTGAGCATTAAATGTAGCTGAAGAGAGAATCAGTGAAATGGAAGATAAATCTGAAGAAAGTATTCACAGTGCAACACAGAAAGATAAAAAGGTGGAAAATGTGAGTTGAGAAACATGGAAACTAAGGGAAGAGTTCGGCAAGAGGGAGTTAAGAAAGCAGGGTAAAGGCAATATTTGAAGAGAAAAGACTAGAGCATTTTCTAGAATCAAAGGCTTATATTCTTAGATTTAGGAAACAATAAATCTCAAACTGGAACAAGTCATTATTTTATTTGCAAACACCATGATTATGTATGTAGGAAATCCTGATGAAACTACACAAATGCTACTAGAGCTAATATTTTAGCAAGATCACAAGGATACAAAGTCAACGTACAAAATTAAATTATTTCTATATAAATGCTATGAACAATTGGAAAATGATTTTTTAAATCAAATACCATTTAGAACAGCATCAAAAATTAGATACTTAGGGATAAATATAACAAAAATGTGTCAGATCTGTTCAGTATAAACCATAAAACATTGCTAAGGAAATTAAAAGGTCTAAGTTAATGAAGAGTTCATGTTCATGGATTGGAAAATTCAATATCATGAAGATTTCAGTTTATCCTAAATTGGTTGGTAGAGACCACCTAATCCAAATCAAAATTCCAGTGAGGTTTTTTGTTTGTTTGTTTGTTTGTTTTTTTGGTAAAAATTGGCAAACTAATCCTAAAATTTATATAGAAATGCAAGTACCTAGAATTACCAAAACAATTCTGATAAGAACAAAGCTGGAGGATTTCTACTGCCTAATTCCAAGGTCTACTATGATGCTGCAGTGACTGAGTGCAATATCTGTATGTGGACATACAGAAGGTTAATGGATAAACACACTGAGGTATGTTCATGCAGTGGCATGCTACAACAGAAACAACATGGGCAAATCTCAAAAACATTGCTAAGTGAGAGAAGCCGACACAAAAGACCACCTGCTGAATGGATCAGTGTGGTTTTCTAGGGGAGAGAATTGCCTGCCAAGACAGGTATGAGAACTTTTGGGGGTGATGAGAATTTTCCATATCTTGTCCATTATATCTCAATGAAAAATGTTTTTGCTGTATCTTGATTGGGGTGATAGTTTCAAAGATCTAATTTATCAAAGCTCATCTATACACTTGAGTTTTAGTGTATGTTATACCTCAAGTTAATTTTTAAGGTTAAAAAAAATTAAATGACCCTTACATGATGACAACAACCTAATGAAATTAGGGAACACGGAAGACAAAGGGGAGAGCTGAAGAGTAGGTGGAGAGAAGAGAGATCTCCTACAAAGGAACATCAGACACCCGACTTGTCAGTGGTAACGTCAGAAACAAGAACACAGACTGGTATCCTCAGACTGTTGAGAGATGTCCTTTATTGATGGATTTGAGTTCCTGAATCAGAAAGGTGAGCAGACTTCTAGCCAGTGGCTGCTAGGCCACTGCTCTGGTGAACACTGGATTATCAGCCATGTGGCAGGGTAGGTGTTTCACATGCATGATCTAATTTCCTCATCATAATCACCCTGTGAGGATTATTGGCTTCTGCGTACAGATGAAGAGAATCAAGTACAGACGCCCACATTTGGCAGAGTTGGCAGTTCACATAGCTCACCAGGGGGAGTGCCCTCCTGATTGTGTGATGTAACCACCCTGTGTGATGTGGGTGGGGCTGGCCTTGTGCTAACCTCCAGCCCTTGTATGGTAAGTATTTACCCGCCCCTCAGTCCCATTAGAGACCACAGAGGCTCTGGCTCCCCACTCTTTATGTGGTAGAAGAGCCCTGATCCTCTTCCCTGTGCTGTTCCCTCCCTGTGACACACACAGTGCCTCTCCTGTCTTGTAAGGGTTGAGGTATGACTAGAAAGACTTATATAACCCTATGCAGTAGAGACCTCTCCATTGCTGATGGGAGGGACTCTGTGCTACAGGAGTTCAGCTGACATTACTCTCCGTGTTCCAGGCCCTCAGCCAGGCATGTGCACACACTTTGTCACGTTTGTCTTCACAGTCACCCATGCAGTATTGTCTTTTGTGGATGAGGGAAGCGGGGTAAAATGATGAACCCAAAGTCACACTGTGACAATGACCGCCAGTCATTGGCAAAGCCAGGATGCAAACTCTGGTCTCTCCAGCTTTAGAGTCTGCCCTGTGTCACCTTTCCTGTTGTTGGTGCCTCTGCCCAGGCCTCCTGAACTAGATCAGAACAACAGAAATAAGATCCTAAGATCCCCTAGAACAGCCTTTGATGGCTGTTGTCAAGTATTTATGTCCTGCTGTTCTCCTCTCCTTGCCCTTCGTCTTCCTGGTCATTTTACTAAGGACACATGTACAATCTTTCATTAAGGTCTCTGGAAGAACCTGTAAATATTGACGAAGAGGACAATGCAGAGCCTCAGCAGGCTGAGCATGTGAGTTCACAGGTAAGCCAGCAGCTCTGTCTCTGTGTCACAGAGGGGGTTCCATTTATTCATCTGTTGATCTTTTGTTCAACAGTGCTATCAACAACGGGCACTTGGCTTAAAGCTACTGGAAACACAACAAAGAGTAAACCTATCCCTTTTGTACCAGTAATGTGTGTACCAGTAATTACGGTACTCTGAACGGGGCCTTGTCTTTGGCCGGGAGAACTCCTCTGAAATTAGCTTGAACTTTACCTCCCCGTGTTTCTCCCCTTGTCCCGCAGTGCTCTGGGCACACCTCTGACAGGGAAAAGGTGCTATTGTACAGTACCTGGCTTTCACATTTCCTTTCTCCAGACTGGGCCTCCCAGCAGGGCTCACATCCAGCTTTCTGTCCCAGTGCCTAGGAAAGTAGGTGCTCAGACAGTGTTGGCTGGGTAGTGTGTGTAAGAGCTTGAGTGAATGAGGAAGTGATGCCATTGGTACATCCAAGGTGCTGTGGGTACCCAGTGCTGTGTCCTGCTGGGGACAGGGTTAGTGGGAACAGCTGCCAGGGGCCCCCTGCCCACCTGAGGACAGAGCCTGCCTCCACTCACAGAATCACGTTGGCAATGTCAGTTGCTTGGCAATGTCGCTCGCTTTTCCTGTTTTTATTATAAACAAGAGCCCTGCTCCTAAGTACATCACCTTAACCCAGAAGCGCTCACATACTTGGTTCTATACTTCCAATTCTGTCCACTTAAGGACTTAATTTTACATCATTGTTATTACAAGAAATGCTAGTTTGCACCCTGGAGTCTTCACTTATGTTGTTCTTGTGTCGCAGTAGAGTTTTCAGTGATGTCCAGGATTTACGGAATATAGTGGATGTAACCAGTGTTTGTTCCATGATGACCGGGCATGTAGATTATTTCCAGATTTTTGCTATGATACATATTTGCTGTGGTTCATATCACTTTGATGAGCATCTTTGTGCCTTTGTCTTCATTTGGAACCCCTAGGTCAGGGAGCATGGACATTTATAAATTTCCTTGATGAGCTGTGCCCTGTATCTTTCCCCTGGCCTGTGCCAGTGTGCACAGTCCCCAGTGGTGCCTCAGGACACCCATCTCCCCATTACCTTCCAGCGAAATACCTTTCCTGGTGACAAGGGAGATGTGGGTCCTGAGAATAAACTTACTTCCCAATCCTGTAGGAAAAACCTCAGTCCTCAGAGAACCGCTGGCTGAAGTATCTGGAAAGAGACTCAGAAGAACAGGGGATGGAAGGAGGAGGAGTGTGTTTCAAGACACAGCCCTTGTCCAGGACAGAGAAGACGGACCCTCCCTTCAACACAGGCCTGCCTAGAAAAAGGTGCCAAGCTAGTCACTAATCCAGCCATTGCCCCATACCCACAGTGACTCACAGATGGCGGGGAGCGATGGGCAACCTCTAGCAGCCAGCAGCATGGGGGAAGTCTGAGTGGCGATGGCCAGCAGCTAGCTTCACCAGGCCCTCCTTGGCCTCGCCAGGTGCCAGATGCTGCCGCACAGAGGTGAGAGGTGCGGGGTGCCAGTATGAGCACCTTTTATGGGGCTCACTTAATTGTGACTGCACTGATCCCCAGAAGAATTGACAAAGTGAAGTGTGGCCAGAGTGGCTTACAGGCCTGGGAGCTTATAACCTATAGCAGGAAAGACCTGACCTCTTACAGGTGTCTTCTCCTATAGGCATACTCTGTGTTTCTGCGATTCTTCTGAGACACTGCCTTATCTAGATCCACGGTGGCTCCCATAGGGCGAGTGATTTATTGGAAGGTAGATTCCAATTCAAAATAAGAACTTTCTAGCAACTACGAGCTATGGAGCAGAAATGGACGGCCTTGCATGTTGTTGGGCAGCCTGTTATTGGCAGTGGAGGAGAAGCAGAGAAGCCACCTTGGAAGCTGTATGGGAGGACAATTACCTGTGCTAGAGGTCACACCTGGTGACCACCAAGTCAGGATCAGGACCCTGTGAGGTGGTAGGACTAGATTCTTGACAGAACTTTATCTCCACCAGGAAATGGATCCAGAGCACAGACCGTCCTCCACACAGCCCTGATGTCTGGAACCCGAGTGACTCTGAGATTCCCTTGGAGCCTCAGAAGGTCAGTGAATGAGGACAGTGTTTCTCTTCTGGTCCTAGTAACTACTGAACACACGATAGAATTTTTTTTTTAAATGTTTATTCAATTTTGAGAGAGAGGGAGACACAATTCGAAGCAGGCTCCAGGGTTTGAGCTGTCAGCACAGAGCCCAACGAGGGGCTTGAACTCACAAACTGTGAGATCATGACCTGACCTGAAGTTGGATGCTTACCCTTGAGGTATCCAGGCGCCCGAACCACACATAGAATTTTTTAACACCCAAGTGTTTTGTCTGCTTTGACTTAAGCCAACTCCTTTCTCTGGCTTGTACCATTTCCCTGCCGTATTCAATCTCTCAGTGATGTGAACTCCTAGTCAAAAGGACAGCTTGATCAACGAAGATTGGCCACTAGGGCTTTTCTGAGTCAGGAATTTTCTCTTCCTTCTACATGCAGTGGAGGGTCTTTGTCAGACTAGCCAACATGGGATCTGCCCTGGATTTCTAAGGAATTGTTCCCATCCTCACCTTCAGTTACCCAAGTGTGTTCTTTTGCACTGAGACATTGTCTTCCCCTAGGTTCTGCTCTTGTTCGCTTTAATTATTGGAGTATAGTTGACATACAGTTATATTGATGTACAACATAGTGATTTAGCAGTTCAATACATGAATCAGTGCTCACCATGATAAATATAGTCATTGTCACCATGCATTATTACAGTATGATATTTCCTATGCTGTTTTTCATCTCTATGACTTACTTATTTTATCACTGGAAGTTTGTATCTTTTCATCCCCTTCATTTATTTTGCCCATCTCCTCATCCCCTTCTGCTTGAGCGACCACCAGTTCTCTGTATTTATGAATTCGTTTTTATGGCTGAGTAATATTCCATTATATAGATATATACCACATCTTTATCTACTCATCTATCATCAATGGGCACTTGGGCTGTTTCCATATCTTGGCTGTTATAAATAATGTTGCAGTAAACATAAGGGTGCATATATCTTTTTGAATTAGTGTTTTTGCTTTCTTTGGGTAAATACCGAGTAATGAAATTATTGGATCATATGGTATTTCTATTTTTAATTTTTTGAGGAAATTCCATATAGCTTTCCACTGTGGTTACACCAGTTTATATTCCCACCAACAGTGCACTAGGGTTCCCTTTTATCCATGTCTTCCCCAATACTTGTTATTTCTTGTCTTTTTGATAATACCCATTCTGACAGGTGTGAGATAATATTTCATTGTGGTTTTGATTTGCATTTCCCTGATAATTAGCAATGTTGAGCATCTTTTCATGTGTCTGTTGGCCATCTGTATGTCTTCTTTGGAAAAGTGTCTATTTGGGCCCTTTGCCCATTTTTTAATTGGATTATTTGGGTTTTTGGTGTTGAGTTGTATTATAAGTTCTTTATATTTTAAGGATATTAACTCCTTTTCAGATATGTTATTTGCAAATATCGTCTTCCATTCAGTACACATTACCTTTTCATTTTGTTAATGGCTTTCTTCACTATGCAAAAGCTTTTTGTTTTTATGTGCTCCCAGTATTTTATTTTTGCTTTTGTTTCCCTTGCCTGAGGAGTCATAGCCATAAATATGTTGCTAAGGCCATTGTTCAAGAGCTTATTGTATATATTGTCTTTTAAGAGTTTTATGGTTTCAGATCTCACATTTAGGTCTTTAACCCCCCTTTTTTTTTTTGAAAGTTTTTTTTTTTTAAGTTTATTTATTTTGAGAGAGAGAGAGAGCTTGTGCATGAGTATGTGAGTGGGGCAGGGGCAAAGAGGGAAAGAGAGAATCCCAAGTAGGCCCCGTGCTGTCAGCACAGAGTCCGATGCGGGGCTCAAACTCATGAACCGTGAGATCGTGACTTGAGCCGAAATTAAGAGTTGGACACTTAACCGACTGAGCCACCCAGGTGTGCCTAGAAGATATTTAATCCATTTTGAGTTTATTTTTTTGGACAGTGTAAAAAAAATGGTCTAGTTTTCCCACCACCTTTCATTGAAGAGGCTGTCTTTTCCCCCACTGTACATTCTTCCCTTCTTTGTCCTTGATTAACTGACCATATAATCGTGGGTTTATTTCTGGATTTTCTATTCTGTTCCACTGATCTGTGTGTCCATTTTTTATGCCGATAAGTTTTGATTGCTATACCTTTGTAGTATATTTTGAAATCTGTGATTGTTACACCTCCAGCTTTGTTTTTCTTTCTCAAGTTTGCTTTTGCTACTCAGGGTTTTTTGGATTCCATACACATTTAAGGATTGTTTGTTCTAGTTCTGTGAAAAATGGTATTTTCATGTGGATTGCATTGAATTTCATAGATTGCATAGGGTAGTATGGGACAGTATTCTTCTAATCCATGAGCGTGGTTTATCTTTCCATTTGTTTGTGTCATCTTCAGTTGCTTTCATCAGTGTCGTACAGTTTTCAGAATATAGGTCTTCTACCTCTTTGGTTAAATTTATTCCAAGGTATTTTATTCTTTTTGATACAGTCATAAATGGGGTTGTTTTCTTAATTTCTCTGTTATTAGCGTATAGAATTCTCTTATTAGTGTATATTAGTGTATAGAATTTCTCTTTCTCTTTTGTTATTAATGTATACAAACACAAGAGATTTCTGCAACTTCACTGAATTCATTTATTCTGATAGTTCCTAGGTGGAGTCTTTAGAGTGTTCTATATGGAGTATCATGTCATCTGCAAATAGTGAGTTTTACTTCTTCCTTACCAGTTTGGATGCCTTTTATTTCTTTTTCTTGTCTGATTGCTATGGTAGGACTTCCAGTACTCTGCTGAATGAAAGTAGTGAACGTGGATATCCTTGTCTTGTTCCTGAGATCTTAGAGGAAAAGCTTTCACTTTTGCACCATTTAGTATGGTATTAACTGTGGGCTTGACATATATGGCCTTTATTATGTTGAAGTGTTTCCTCTAAACCCGTTTTATTGAGAGTTTTTATCATGAATGGATATTGTACCCTGTCAGATGCTTTTCCTGCATCTTATTGGGATGAACAATTGGTTGTTATCCTTCTCTTGTTGATACCATGTATCACATTAACTAATATGCGAACATTGAATCACCCTGGAATAAACCTGGAATAAATCCTACTTGATCATGGCGAATGATGATCCTTTTAACATATTGCTGAAATTGGCTTGCTAAGATTTTTTTGATTTTTGCATCTGTATTCATCAGGGATTTTGGTCCATAATTTTCTTTTCTTGCAGTGCCTTTGTCTGGTTTTGGTATCAGGGTAATGCTGATACAATGCTCATATAATGAATGTACAAGTTTTCTTTCCTCTTCTATTTTTTGGAATAGTGTGAAGAGAATAGGTATTAACTCTTTAAATGTTTGCCAGAATTCAAGACTACCAGGGACGGCTGGGAGCAGAGCACACGGTGCTAGCACAGTGTGTGGAGACAGAACTGGCTCCCACACGCATCCCGTTATCCTGGCTGGGGGAGGGCAAGTGAAATGGTGCCTACTAGCACTTTTGTTCCAGAAGAGAGCTCCTACAGATCCCTGCCCCTCCAGCATATATCCTAAAATTAGTTAACTAAGATCTTCACATATATACTCAGGTGCTTTTCAAACTACTGTTTCTGTGCTGTGTTGGGCACAGTTACTTATCGTGTTGGCTCTTTACGGACAGGGACTTGGTTTCCTATCACCCTCCAGCTCTCTTAGTGTTAAGCTCCAGATTTACAAAGCCAGATGTTATATAGGGACTGGTCTTCCCAGTGCAGGTCCCTGAGGCCAGGGGTGCCTCGTGTGGGGTCTGACCCCTCCCATTTGTGGCCAGTCACTCCAAGGGTTTGGTCCTTGACTGCACTCATCTCTGCCCCTCCTACCCTTCCCAATATTATCTTGTTACAACTAGCTGTGCAAAGTCTGTCCTGCCATGCTTCACATCATTTTTGAGTTAGTTAGGATACATGTAGTTGTTGCCCCCATATGTCCGTGGTACGAGGTAAGCTTAAAATCCTCCTACCCAGCCCCACCACCCTCCCCATACTTCTGCTCGTTCTTGGTGTTTTAAATCTTCCCAACCCCACTGCACTCAGACTTTGCTTTCTTCTGTCACCGGAGCCACAGGCACTAAGGCAGAAGTCTCTGCTGGGCCTCGGTCACTGCATCCCTGCAACATAGGCCAAGGTCAGCCTGGCCAGCCTCACCCAGTAGGGCAAAGGTCAAACTTTGACGTGGCCACTGACTAGCTGTGTGGCCCTGAATCTCCAAGTCCTAGAATAATGACAGTTATTGATCTGCTGGTCCCTCAAACATTTTAACTACATTGTCACGTGGGATGCCCATACAGGCATGTTTGGTTTTGCAGGTGAGGAACTAAGGCTGCACAATAACGTGGTCCCAGCAAGTCAGGGGCAGGGCCGATGGTGATCTTCGGCTGTTACAACCGACCACAAACCTCTTCCACACTGCCCTCGGGTAGTGATGCAGGGTCCTGCCTGTTCCTACTCTCAGATGCCTTTATAGGCCGTCAAACCCTGGTTCCAGTGCGCACATGGCTCCTGAGGGAAGAGAGGCCAGGCCCCATGCTGTGCTCACCTCCTGGGGTCTTCTGTGCAGCCACTCCCCACCCCACCCCACCCCCACCGGCTTCAAACCTTCCCCCGCGGTTCCAGAGAGACCTTCCCATCTGTTTGACAGTGAGCAGACAGGACAGCTCTTCCCCCCTTTCTAGATGGTCTCATGGGCCTTTCCTGCTGACCCCTCCTCTCAGGCACCCTCTCACCTGATTCTAAGTTTCCATGGGAATACTCTTTTCTGGAAAGCCTGGTCATAGAATTTGGCAGAGGATTTGAGGTGAGGGCATTTATTTGCCCTGCTTTGCCAAACCACAGAATGAAAGCAGGTCCCTAGCCTGCCAGCACAAGAACTAGCAAGTAGGCAGAACAGAGTGAAAAGTGGGAGAACCCTGAGGCAGAGGACACAGCAATGCAGGCACAGGGACCCTTCTCTCCCATCCCTGGGTCCTGCTGGGCCACTGGCACTTATTCTGAATGGCGGACCTGATCATCTTCTCTCCTTTCCGTTGCAGGACCACACTGGCTTGATGGGGAAGGTCAAAGACAAAAGCAGTCACAAGGACCGGGGCACCAGGGAGCTTTTTGTTCCTCAGGGGGATCCTCCACAACCTGCCCACCATGTCAGGACCATGCCTTCCAAGTGGGAACGATTCCTTCAGCCGCCTGGAAACAGCCAATGTGTGGACATGGAGCCCCCAGTTCCTTTGAATAGAGACCCTAGGCCAGCCGAGGTGGCACTGACTGAGCAGGGGACCCTTAGGGCCCAGACCCCAAGGGAGAGGTACGTCAGCAGGCCCCATGATGCACCCGAGCTTCTCTGGCTCACACACACGCTCACATCCGGCTCCCAGAGGCCCTGCGTAAAGACCACCAAACAGCCATGGGACACTAATCCTCTGGCAAAGGGTGGGTCCTTAGCCACAGGGGCACAAGAGCCCCCACTTGTGCAACTGTGTGACCTCTTTAAAACTGGGGAGGACTTTGAGGACCACTTGTGAACTGAAACTAGAATTTTACTAACAGACATATTTGTTGTATGAGCAAATTAGACCTCTTGGCCTTGTGGAAAGGGGGCTCCCCAAGTAGCTTTTAAATGGTTCCCATAAATAGGGGTGCCTGGCTGGCTCAGTTGGAAGAGTGTGTGACTTTATCTCAGGATGAGTTCAAGTTTCACATTGGGTGTAGATTTTTTTTTTTTTTAAAGTTCCCATAAGTGATCTCCAGTTCTGTCAAGAAAGACACACTACAGGGCACTGGGTGGCTCAGATGGTTGAGCGTCTCCTCTGGCTCTTTAGTTCAAGCCCCACGTTGGGCTTTGTGCTGTCAGTGCGAAGCCTAGTTTGGCTCCTCTGCCCCCTCTCCTGTCCCTCCCCCTGCTCACACAGGTGTGGTCTTTCAAAAATAAAATGACAAACAACTATCAGGTCATCTCTGGTTGCAACATCTTTGATTAAGGTGCTTACAGATTGTTTAACATAGCAACAGAATGGTTACAAAGGGTTTCTTTAAAAGCAAGGACACGCGGGAAAGGAGAGAAGTACAGTGGTTAACGACAGGCAGTATCCGTGAGCTCCAGCCTCTGTCCCCTCAGTCCCCCCTCCTGACCAGTCCCAGGCTGCACTAGTCTCCCCTCCTGCACTTGCTCCTCCTCCACCCCGACAGGAGACAGGATGTTGGCGGGACTCGTCTGAACTTGGAGCGGATCAGGTTTCTAGCAGAAAATCAACTACATGTCAGCATGTGAGTAGTGATTAAAAAAGGCAGAAGGCCATTAGGCAAGACATTCTGGACTGCTGGTGTAATCCTGGTGGGGGGAGAACAGGAATATACCGCCATGTGGCCTCAGTGTCCTCCCCAGCAAGGACTTTCAATCTGCCCCAGGAAGCCTCCATGTACCCAAGGAAAGCTGGTAGACGTTTCTCAGACATTGGTACACACACTGGGGTCTCCTCCTCTCACTTGTTCTCCTGCCCTATATGGCTTCATGCATCCCCGCCCCCCAGATTCTGGAAGAATGCAGAGAAACTGGCCATTACAGAGGCCCTGCTGTTCTACACTAGCTCAAAACAACTATGAGACAAGAAAGGGGACAGAACAAGTGAGCAAAAGCTGTCACAACGGCAGTGGATGCTTTGAATACTGGATGGTGTCCAGGGCAGCCCCGATGTCATAGTTCTTGGTCTGTAGGAGCCTGGTGAGCCAGCCGCCTTCGTCTGAGAACCCCATGGACAGCATCTGGGAGAGGGACTCTATCAGCCGGGGGTCAGCTTCTGCCAGAGAGAGGACAAAAGCCATGAGGGCGAGTCCAGCCAACCAGCACCCCGTGCCTGTGGAGCCGGCCCTTCCACGGGCTCTCTGACCTTCAGAGTGAAGTTCCCAGGCCAGGGTTGACCAGCTTTCCCATAAAGGGCCAGAGAGTAAATATCTTAAGCTGTTGTGTGAGGCTATATGGTTTCTCACAACTACTCAGTTCTGCCATTACAGCATAAAACAGCCAGACGCTGTGTCAACAGACAGGCACGGCTGTGCTCCAGTAAAACTTCTATTCTGGACACTGCCATTTTAATTTCATCTAGTTTTCATATCTTGATTTTTTTCCAACCATGGTAAAAATGAAAAACTCACTCTTGTCCCAAAAGCTATAGGTTGCTGCCCCCTGCCCTGAGGCAGAGAACATATATACAAATCTGGCCCACAGCCGGGTTTTCACCTGTTTTACCATTTCAAACATTGTCGTCTTGTGACCATAACGAACCAAAGCAATAGGTCAGCTGCCTTTCCTACTCCATGCACCCGGGGCTGCACAGTCCTCACGTGGCCCTACCGCCAGGCACACCACCCTCCACAGGTCGGCCTTCCCGGCTCCTGTAGGAGCTCTGTGATCGACATTTCTCTCAGGGAAATGGAAGGTGGACTTTGAATCCACTTCTAGGGGCACGTGGCAGTGCCAGAGCCTTGAAATCCCACAGCCTTCATGACTCTGGGTCTGGAAGCTAAAGGGAGGGGACTAGATGCTCTGAAGGATAAAGATAGAAATATAAAACTGTTTGAAATCACTTGCCTGGGGGCAGATGTGGGTACACCGCGGCCTCCTTCAGCCCTGTGGGCCCTTCCTGAGAAGAGTCTAGGGAGGCTGGCCCTTCGGACTCGGGCATCTGTAGAGACTGGAGTTCACCTGTAGACGGGTCTACTTCTTTTGAAGATAAATGAGTCCAGTCCTCGTCCCCTCCTGAACAGTTATCAGACTCCATCTGTTCCTGGAACAGAAGCAGTCATGAGCACACAAGGACCCACCCGCAGCCCCAGTTCCTGGGAGAGGCAGGTGTGGACGAAGGGCAAGGAAAGTTCTAGCAGAGGGCTCACAGACTGAACTGTAACAGAAAGGCCATCAGCCAGCCATGTAAGCACCAGGCAGTGGCTGTGGCCTCTGGAGGGGGAGACTTGCCTCAGGCTGCCCCGGCTCTAGAGCTATCTTGTCCATCTGCTCTGCCAGAGACCTCGCGGCACCCTCCGTGTCCCCGTCCGGTTTGCTGGGGTCAGAAGAGCAACTGCTCGGCTGAGAGCTACACTTCTCCTCCGTGCTGGAGCTGCCCGGAGAGACGGGCGTGAGGCGGCTTCTCTTCCCTCCATGTTCCACGTCAATATCCACTTCGATGCCTAGAGAGGCCGAGGAGGAAACAAAAACCAGTGAGGCCTTCACAGGGCCTCCCTGATGTGACAGTGTGTGGGGCGCACGGGCTTACAGAGCCCTTCCATGTTCAGTCCCCCTGAGCGTCACGGGTCAGGACAGAGTGGGATCTGCTACGCTCCAGTCACACAGACAGAGCAGGACCAGGCAAATGGATGGTCATCTCTTTATCTTCAAGATCCCAAGGGCTGACTGCTCCCAATATCCTGGCTTCTAGAAAAACTCTGCTGACTTATCCACCTCATTGGACCTTTCTCTTCTTCCAACTTATGGAAACTTTAATCTCCGCTAACATCCCAGATCAGCTTTGGAGCCAGAAACCCCATAAAGAGATCTTGTCTTTCCCTAAATGTGTGGGCAGCAGCTGTACAGCAGGCAGGGCCAGGCCCTAGGAATGGGGAGCCAAACCCCCAGGTGGCCAGGCTGTCCCAGCCACAGCGCTGAGGACCACATGAAGCATCACACTTGTGTGTGGGGCCTGGTGATGTGAAAACCAGAGTAAATGCTAGAATCCTGCTTAACTTTGTGAGGCTGGAAGCACAGGCCAGCAGGTCTCCTCTGGTCTCTCACACGGGCACATGCTCACTGAGGACCCGGAAGGTGGTCCCTGGTGCTCTTTTTTAAGTTTGTTTTTGAGAGAAGAGTGACAACACACCAGCAGGAAGGGCAGAGACAGATGGGCAGAGGATCTGAAGCGAACTCTGCACAGAGAGCAGCAAGCCCGATGTGGGGCTCAAACTCAACAACCATGAGATCATGACCTGAGCCAAAGTCAGACGCTTAACCTACTGAGCCACCCAGTGCCCTAGTTTATTTTTGAGAGAGCGTTGAGTGGGAGAGAGGCAGGGAGAGAGAGATAGAATCTAAGCAGGCTCCATGCTGTCAACACAGAGCCTGGTGTAGGGCTCGATCTCACGAACCATGAGATCACGACCTGAGTCAGACACTTAACAGCTACCCAGACGCCAGGCTGTGTTTCTAACTAATTTATCAAAGGACGACACGCCCACGGCTTAGAGTCAGCTCCTAAAGGCTATCTCAAAGACTCCCTGTCCCCCACCACAGCCTGCCCACTCCCAAAAGACAGCTTTCAATCCACACTGCTCTTCCTTGTTGGCTTCTTATTCTAGATCCACTTACCTCCCCTTCCCCTATGCTTTCAAAACTTTTAGTGACAACACTGTGTTTATATTAATGCCACTATATAAATATTGTTCTTTCCCAGCCCAAATACTGAACTTATTTCCTTGTAGTTTTTTTTTTTTTCTTTTTTCCTTTTGCAACATTAATGACACTCACTTTTCTCTTGCTGACTCTCTCCGTATTCTACCAACAGCTCTATGGAATTTTCTACCTGTGTTAAGTGCCAGATACCCCTGCAAGTCCAGTTTTTCCCTGGAAACCATCCCTCTAGCACCACCCCCGGCACTGCCCCATGCTGGCAGCTCCCTGGGCCAGAGGCACAGCTATGCTGCACCTGCCTCTCCTCTCCCACCTGACGCCTCCCCATCTTGCTCATGTTTTGGGTCCCGTATTTTGAGCACCTTCCTCGTTCTGTGTTTATGTCTTCATTTTGTTGGGTTGGGGGAGGGTTGGAGCCAAGGAAGATGACTAAGACCTTGCATACCTGAAAACAACTTTGTTCTGCCCTCACACTTGACAATCAGGTGGGGGTAGCTCTCTTGGTTGAAAAACCATTTCAGCTCAGGCTTTTGAGGTCACTGGTTGTTCCGTGGTATTCCAGCTTCCAGTGCCGGCTCTTTGAACTCTCCAGTTTTTAGGATAACCTGGAGCATTTCCAGAGCCTCCCTTTATCCAAAGGGCTCTGAAACCAGGCAATAAGCTCTGGTGTGGGGTTTTTGGTCATTGTCCAAGACAACTGGGGTCCCCTTCAACCCAGAGGTTAATGTCCTTAGTGCTGAGATGCTCTTACATTCTTTGCTCATTTCCTTCCTTCGGTTTTGTCTGTTCTTTCTAGCATTTCTATTATTCATCCTATACTGGGCCTCCAGGATCAATCCTCAAATCTTCTCACTTTTTCCCTCTTCTCATCTCTGTTTTGCTTCTGGAATATTTCCTCAAAATGACCTGAAAATCTAAGCCCCCTTCTGAGGTCTTTGTTATTTTTCTTCTGGATTCTAAGAACATTCTTATCTGTTCTTATCTTGGAGCACACCTGGTGGCTCAGTCTGTCTTTGGCTCAGATCATGATCTCACGGTTTGGAAGTTCAAGCCCCATGTCGGACTCTCTGCTGTCGGTGTGGAGTCCACCTCGTATCCTGTCTCCCTCTGCCTCTTCCTTGCTCACACGTGAGCTCTCTCTCAAAAATAAACATTAAAAAAAATTTTTTTTAATCTGTTGTCATTTTATGGTATCCTATTCTTTTTTCAAGGATAGAAATATATTTTTGTATCTCACTGAGGATGTTAACATTCTTTTTCCTGTAATGTCCTTTCCCAAGTTCCTTCTTGTCCATGTGCTGAGATTTTCCCAAATGGTCGGTGATCCATGGCAGTCGATCCTAGTGAGGCACTCCCTGTGGGGCCAGGGCCATCATTCATTTCCCTCTGCAGGGTGACTGGGTGTATGGCCAGGCATCAGGATCCTAGGCAGCAGAGCTGCGGGACTCTGCTCCAGCATGCTCGGCCTCCCCTGAGCAGGGACTCCCTAGCGCCTGCTAGAGACCCACTGCTCATTCATGGTGCCCAATTCCAGGCTGTGGACACAGGGCAGGGTAAGGTAATAGTGTCCTTAAGGCTAAAGCTTCCCTGGGTCCAGCAATTAAACATCAGGTCTTGTGCATGGGTTGGCAAGGGCCACCATCTGGCTGACCAGCCAGTGATCTCTACGTGATCCCGGAACAGTGGTCTTAACTGCTCCTTGGCCTCTCCTGGACCCTGAGAGGCCATCTTGCCTCTCACCAGTATTCCTGTGCAGGATGCGGGCTTCTGATGCCTCCACTGTTGGTTACTACCCTCCATCCATTTCCCACCTTCCAAAGTTTGATGTCACCTCATCTTGTCCCCTATCATTTTTTCACCATGTTGTTTAATCCCTTTACTGTTATTTTGGTAGAGTTTGAGGACCAAACAGAGATAAAGACAGGCTTAGCTACCAATACCCACCCCCCCATCTGCCATAGTTAAGCTGTTTTTACCCTACTATCCTCCAATATTTCATCATGAAAGGTTCCAACAAACAGAAAATTTGGAACAGTACAATGAACACCCACATACTCTCACTTTTCTCTATGGATGAACGATGGGACTTCTGTCAATGAACGAGAGATTCTAGAAGCCAAGTTCTCCAACTGATGATAACCTGACACTTAGGGGCTTACAATATGTACCACAGTCTGTGCCCTGCTTCCCCCAAAGCCTCTGTGTGGGGAAGGGTTTTCTCAAGTCCTGGACGTCAGGGACTGCAAACTCAGGCCAGGAACAGTCCTGGGACTCAGCGGTGGACCTGCTCAGCTGGTTCTCATGGCACCTACCAAAAAAGGCCTTGGAGTTTTACTTTAAAGCTGCTGAGTCACTGCACATAGACCGCCCTCTGGGAGGTATTAACGGCTGTCCCTGGGCCCCTGCTCTGGGAACAGTCCCTTCTCGGCCATTGGCAGTATGAGTCATCCTAGCCATCAGGTACTCATGAGAAAGGAAGATACCTACAACACCAGAGCTTAATCAATTCCTCAAGTGGCTCTCTGGGACTGAAATTACTCAAAGGCATATTTACTGAAACTTTACTTGTTTTGTAGAGCTCTAGGCTCCTCCCTAGCTGTAGAAAGCAACTCCACCCACTTTGAAAGACTTAAAAAGGGCCTTTACCCTTATCCCAAAACACCTGGGCACTGCCAAAATTATTCCCAGATGTCTTGAGTGGGGCACCCAGGTCAAGGTCTGAAACATGCCACAAGCTCAGATGGGTCTCCGGATGGACAGCAAGTGTGACCCAGAGTGGCCTGGGAAGCCTTCAAAACAGACCCCAGGCCCTACCCAAGACCCATTTACCAGAATCAAAAAAGTGGACCTGAGACTCTACACTGTTCCAAAGTTCCCTACCTGAACCTAAACTTGGCTTTAGGACTCACCGGCTTGTCTTGTTCGTTCTTTTTAGTGAAGGACTTTGTTCTTCAGAGTCCTTTTAGTAACATTCCCATACAACAAAAGCTATACCCCAAAAACCCGTGTTGGTGATTCTGATGCTCAGCCAGCCTAGAGAACCACTGCCCATTAACTGTCTTCCAAAAAGAAGCTTCCCGTGCCCCTAAATCCCAGCCTTTGGAGGACCATCTCTCAAAATACCCAGTGCCTTCACACTCTCAACACCACGTTGTAAGTAAGTGGCAGCTGGGGTTTAGCACTAGCTTATCTCTTGATTTGATGCCCCTTATAAAGCATTAACAACATTAGTTCTTTTCTCTCCCTCAAGTGCCTGAAACTCCAGTACAAAAACAGTATGCGGCCTGAGGTGTTGACGGGCAGCAATGCCAGGACATCACTGCTGCCGCAAAGCTGCGTTCTGGGCTGAAGGAGTGGGAGCTGGGGTGCTCTCACACTGGAGGTGAGGGCAGTCATGCCTTCCCTTCCACCAGCATCCTTTCAGACACTGGACATGACTTCTAGACCATCTGTGTGGGCACTTCCTGCCACTGCAGTCACAAAGCAGGGCACTTCTAGTCAGAGATTATGGAGCCACTATAATCTTGTCACCTTTGTAGTGGGCTATCACTGCCACAAAGCCCTGTCTGGAAGCCCCCACATCAAGACCAGCAGATGCAGAAGGTACTTTCTAAAGCCTCAGGCCAGGGGCACCTGGGTGGCTCAGTCGGTTAAACCTCAGACTTCAGCTCAGGTCATGATTCACAGTTCCTGAGTTCAAACCCCACATCAGACTCTGTGCTAGCTGCAGGGAGCCTGCTTGGGATTCTCTCTCTTTCTCTCTGTGCCTGTCCCCCACTCACCAGCATGTGCACAGTCTCCGAAATGAACTTAAAAAAAAATTACAAAAATAAATAGATAAAGCCTAGGGCCAGTCACACCACCAGGAAGGTACTCGCTGTGGTTCACCCATGGAGAAACCTCACATCTGTGAAATCCAGTGTCACACATAACTCCTTATCACACACTGCTCCCCAGCTCGAGCACAAGCCAGGCACGTAAGGAAGCACCCAGAAAAGCTGGGGTTGCAAAAAAAGGGGGGGGTGGAGGGGAGAAAAAAAGAAACAGCATCTCAGCTAACTGCTCACTTAAGTCCTTGGGTAAACCTGAGACTCACGTTCGGGGAAAGTGCAGAGTGCCCTTTGTGGGAAGAACTATCTGAAGTTGACAGGCCAGCCCTGCAGCTGAGCCTCTTGGGATTATCCCAACCACACACTCACTGCTTCCAATTCACACCACGTGGAAAGCTCAAGAATTTGTCAGGGATTTCAACCGAGTGACCTGGGGTGCAGCACGTGGCAAAGGTCAAGGTGAGCCAACAGATGCTCACCAGTATCAAGGGCACAGCAGTGACAACTCCTCTACAGTGTCCCAGGGGCAAGCCACCAGACAGCCACCCACTAGTTCTCGAAACACTGCTGTCAAAGGACAAAGACAGCTACTTACCCAGAGGGCTGAGGGCAGCTGCCACACTCTCCCCTACGTTCTTAAGGAAATTCACGCTGGGGTCCTCCGATGGGCCAGAAGCTTTGATTTGCAAAAAACAAGAACAAAGATGTTTAATTCAAAGCATGTTTCTCAGTGACTTGAACACCTGTTGCAATCCTATCAAGTTCATCATGGGTCCCCTCTATCCCCAGGGGCCTTGTCCTGGCAGCCCTCCCTCACTCTCTCCCACTCTCGGCCCCTTTGTGACCCTGGTGCTCAGAAACCTGTGGGGGATTCAGTACACGCAGTAGAAAAAATGGACCACGTTCTAGCTCAAACCACATCAAAAATCAAACATCCCCATCTTTGTTCCAAAGGATGAGGTAAATCGAAGGACAGTTAATAAAATCAGAATAAAACCAAAATCCAAAAATCTAGAACACAAGCCACATGTAAGTTAACTTTGTGATTGTGTTTAAAAAGACTTGAGTGTGGGGGCACGTGGGTGGCTCAGTCGGTTAGGCGGCCGACTTCGGCTCAGGTCATGATCTCGCGGTCCGTGAGTTCAAGCCCCGCGTCGGGCTCTGTGCTGACAGCTCAGAGCCTGGAGCCTGTTTCAGATTCTGTGTCTCCCTCTCTCTGACCCTCCCCCGTTCATGCTCTGTCTCTCTCTGTCTCAAAAATAAACGTTAAAAAAAAAAAAATTAAAAAAATAAATAGACTTGAGTGTGGGTGGGTGCCTGGGTGCCTCAGCTGGTTGAGTGTTTGACTCTTGGTTGGTTTTGGCTCAGGTCACAAACTCATGACCCATAGGATCAAGCCCCATGTCAGGCTCTGCGCTGCCAGTGCGGAGCTTACTTGGGACTCTCTGCCCCTCCCTTGCTCTCTCTCAAAATAAGCCAAACATTTAAAAAAAAAAAAAAAGGAAAAGAGAAAGAAAAAAATAAAAAGACTTGAGCAGAGGCACCTGGATAGCTCAGTCAGTACAGCATGGGACTTTTGATCTCGGGGTCGAGTTCAAGCTGCATGTTGGGTGTAGACCTTACTTTAAAAAAAAGGGGGGCAGTGGGGGGGCTCAGTCACTTAAACATCTGACTCTTAATTTCAGCTCAGGTCATGATCTCAGCTTCGTGGGACGGAGCCCCACATCAAGCTCTGCATCAAGCTCTGCACCGACACGTGGATCCTGCTTGGCATTCTCTCTCTCCCCTGCCCCGTCTACTGCCCCCACCCAGCTCATGCTGTCTCTCAAAATAAATGTATAAACTTTAAGTAAGTAAATAAATAAATAAATAAAAGCCTTGAGCAGATTTGGCTGATTTTGCTGGCAGCCAACACAAAAGCAGCAGCGGGCATATCACAGAGGTGTGGGAGCTCTCAGGGCCTCCCTGCCTGTAGGTGAGGGCCACCTCAGAAGGGCAGCATTGTGAGGCAGAAGCTGGGGGAAGATTACAGCTGATCACGCCTGGGCCGTGGCTAGATTCAGTGCAGGTGAGTTAGTGGCCTTGGGCACTTAGGTGCCTCAGTTTTCCGGCTATGAAATGAAGACAATGTCCCCCCACTTTGCAGGGTTTTGTTAGGATCAAATGCCATGAACAGCTGTGAAGTGCCTGCCGGGCCACAGGCCCAGCAGCAGACTCTGGACTTGGGGAAGGCCCTCCAGCTCCACCAGCCCTGCCATCTCACCCTTCAGAAGCTGGCAGACTCAAACCTCACCTGACTCCGCCGCAGGGCTGGGGCGGGCATCCCCTGCACGAGGGGGACGTGGGCTCCAATTCCCCGGTGGGCCCATCTCCCAGCCGGGCCACCCAAAGTGCCCATGTTTCAGTTTCCGGAGCCAGCGGCTATGCGAGAAGCCCTGACGAGGAGCAAGCAGAGGGGTGGCACAACACCATGTCAGGGGACTCCCTCCGCCCCAGGCCCACTCCAGGCCCACCCCAGCCCTCAGGGAAGCCCTACTCACCTCGGAGAAGGGCCCAAAGGTGGTGGGGAAGACAAGCTTGTTGTGCTCTCTGTGCAAGCCCTTCCCCTCACAGGCAGCACACAAGTCATAGTCCGGGCAGACGCTGCATTTGTAGCGGGTCCCCACCACCGGCCCATTGCAACCATCACAGATCACGTTGGGGTGCACCATGCTGCGGGGTGCCTCCTGAGCACACGGGGGGCGGTGGTCCCGCCGGCACTCCTTCTTCTCTGCAGGAAGGGCAGAGAGCTGAGAGGTGGGACCCCAGAAGTCTCCCGTTCATCACCACCATAGGGCTTTCAGTTAGCAGGCCCCAGCCCTACTCTCCAGACAGAGTCCCTGCAGAACTCAGCTGTTCAAGTGACAGTAACAAAGGGACCTGAGAAACTGCCAGGTGGTTCCTGGTCCTTGTGCTGGTTACCCAGACGAGCGAGAAGTGGCAGGGAGCTGTGTCCACACAGCTTTGGTCTTGCCCCATATTACAATAAACCCCACAGCACCCCCAAAGCTGTCCCAGCCCAAGGCACTTGGTCTAGGCATAATCAAGAATGAACCCAGAGATCCTCAGGCCCCACCCCATGCGGTAGACAGACTCCTTTCTCGGGCCAAGCACAGTGATGATTAAGTCTTGGTTTCAACCCACAGGTTCTTTCCCCCTCCCACTCTGAAGGGATTTCTCAAAAATCTCAAGCTGACCTTACTTAGAAGAAGCACCCAGCTTCAGACCTTTACCTTTAATGTAAATACGGAAGATGTCATCCTTCACATAGGACATTGCCATGGTCAGCTCCTCATCGCTGGAAAAGGCAACCAAGTCTCCGTCCTCATCTAGATTGTTTAAAAGACAGCACGTAAGCACCCAGGGCTTCTCAGCCCAACACAAGCTGCTCAGAGGGGCTGAGGCCAACCCTAAAGGGGCACCTGCAGGCCTAGAAACTGAGGCACACCTATGTGAGCCAGGGGCCAGCAGGGCTGAGGCCAGAGGTCAGAATGCCCTTTCACTCCCCACTGCCTGGAAGGTAACCACCCCAACATGGGCCGTGGACGCCCACGGGAGACAGAGCATGTGTTCGTAGGGACAGCTGGCCACCTGCTCTGCCTTTAAGCCAGCTGTCCTGTAAACAGTTGCTGCCTCGGTCCACTTCCGACCACGCTTTAGACCCATCTTCAACTGCAGAAGATCCATACCTGTGATGGGTTCCTAGGGGCCCAGCCCTTCCAAAGGCCTTGGGCCTCCTGTGGTTTAGGTCTGCCTACTTCCTGCTCCAATGAAGCTGAAGTATCTGTACGTACTCTTGCATTTTTACACTTAGATTTAGCTAATGGTGTTCAAGTCCCACCACGTAGGCCAAACCACACAGTACATTACACCATGCCGACTGGGCCAGGTCTGTGGGCCACCAGATGAAACGTCCACAAGAACAGGGGCAGGATATCATAAGGTGATTAACCAAAATATCCATCAACTAATGAATGCATAAACAAAATGTGGTATGTCCGTAAAATGGGAGACTATTCATCACAAAAAGGAATTAAGTACTGAACTATGCTACAGCACATGTAAACCTCGAAAATGTTATGCTAAGAAGCCAGTCACCAAAGAATACATAATGGTCAGATTCCATGTACAGATTTATGTGAAATGTCCAGAATAAGGACTTCCATACAGAAAAAGATCAGTGGTTGCTTAGGGGTGAGGAGAACAGGAAGAGAGCCAAAGGGTACACTTCCTTTGTAATTTGATGAAAAGGTTCTGAAAACTGTGATGATAGTTGCACAAGTCGCTCAAAACTGTGCACGTTAAGTGGGTGAATTGTAAGTGAATTACAGCTCAATAAAGTCATCACAAAACAAAACAAAACAATCCAGAAGCGGGCAGACCAGCTGGCAGCACTCCTAAAGGAGGTCCCGGCGCTGCCCCTCCCCAGGGGCCGGCCTTGGCTGCCCGCCTCCCTCCCAGCCACAACCACTTCCCCACCCCACCCACCAGCAGCCACCAGTCACACCAGCGCAGCAAGAAACTGAGCTGGTTCCCGGGCTTCTGTCCCTCCACCGACGCTTCTGAAGAATGTTTTGCTTTTGGCCCTCTGTCCACTGCCAGGGGGACAGTGTGCGCACTCTTCAGCCAGGCAGCCCTGCCTGAGCCCTCGCACCCCCGCGCTCATTCTCCCGTCTCACTTCTGCCCCCGGCCGGCCCTTCCCGGGCCCTATCTGAACCCCCACCCGGCCCTAGCCAGCCCAGATTCGGCAGCCACAGGATGTCAGCGTAACCTGAGTGCCCGCCCGGAGCCGGCTAGGACGCCCCCACGCGCCCTTGCCAAGATCTGCGACGTCACGGCGGGGGGAGGGGCGGCGCCCTGCGCCCCCGGGCCTGAAACCCACCGAGAGAGCCTTGCAGCACCGGGCCCAGAAGTGCGCCCGAGGCCAACTCGACGCCCACCCAGACAGCGGTCAGAGCAGACCCCGGCAGGCTCCGCCAGGCCGGACGAGAAGGGCCAGCCACCCGGCCCCGCACGGCAAGCCTGCGTCAAGGCCCCAAGCAGCTGCCCGAGGGCGCCCGGCCCGCTCACCGCGATAGTGCGTCTGGAAGCCTCCGGGCCGCAGCGCGGGGAACAGGGCGGCCACCCGGCTCAGCAGCCGTTCGCAGGGTCCGGGCCCAGCCGCGACCTCCGCCTCGGCCTCCGCCTCCGCCTCCGCCTCGGGTTCTGGGCTGAAGCAGAAGCTGAAGCGGCGGATCTCACGGGCCGCGTCCTCCTTGCCCAGAAGGTAGGCCTTGACGGTGAGCGACGCCATCACTGCTTGCTGGTGAGGAGGAAGCGAGCTGGGCCGCAGCGGCAAAGAGCGCTCGGCTTTTGTAGAGAACGCGGGAAGCCCCGCCCAGGACGGCCTCCTGGGGGCGGGGACTCGGCGGCCCGCTCCGCCCCCCAGCGAGCGCGCGCCGCCCTGCATGGGCCTCCAGCAAGCTCCCTCCTCTTCTCCCGCGCCCCCAAGTGTTCCCTCACAGTCTCCGGTACTCCCGTATTGCCGACACCTCTCCTCATGTCCTTAGCGCACCCCAAGAGACCGGCCTAGGACTCCGACATCTAGGCCGGGACCCTGGCATCCTCACCTGAGGGGAGGCACCCCGAAGGGGTCCCGCCCCAGAGCCCTCCCAGGCTTGGGCCGGGCGGTGACTCAGCAAAGCAGAACGGAGGCCGCCGGGGATACCCAGCGCAGCGGGAGGGGGCCCACAGAGGCCGGAAGCCCCAGGCCAGAACAAACTAGTCCCCTAGGTTCTGTCCCGAGTCTGCATTCTTCACAGCCTCCCGAAGCACTCGGCTTCCCCGGTGGCAGCCCGCTCCACCGCCCCCAGCATCCCCTATGACGGCCCCTTACTGGCTTGAGGGACATACCCCCAGCTCAGGCCTGAGCATCAGGGAGCTCCCAGTATAATAGAGGGTAAGGTTGAGCCCAGAGTCTCCTCACGCTCACCTGGCCGGAGGGCCAGCCAAGGCTTCCTGGAGCCTCGGTAGTCATTACGGGTTCACTGCAGCCCAGGGCGCTCCCCATGGGCAGCCAGGCACCCACCTGTCAGCGCAGAGCTCGGTTCAGCAGGTGGTGCCCCAAGGGCCTGTGTGGTCTCAGGCCTGTGGGTCTCACGGGCACCCCAGGGGTCAGACCAACAGCCCTCCAGCTAGTAACCAAGAAACACTGCTTCATGTGACAAAATCCACCTGTTCACAAGGTCTGGAGGAGGGGGGGGGGGGGGGGGTCTTGGAAGGAGGTGGGCAGGAAGGGTAGATCATCCCATGTCATCTCCCAGGTCGGTCCTGTGAGAAGTCAGACCTGCTGAGTCAAAATCCTGTCCCCTCATGGTGTGGTTTGTGGGAGCAGGTAAAACCTCAAGGGATGGGAAACCCAGAAGGGAAGGGTGGGTGGATTTGGCTCAGATGTGAAGGCGGTTTGCCCCTGGAAGCAGAGCAGGGACCTGTCCACAGGTGTGCCTGGTCCTCCCCAGGGGTTCCAGACTAGGCAAGTCTTCACACCCCCGCCCAGGCCAAAGAAGCCTTTTTTGAGAGGATATACCCTCTCAGACCCCTTCCTGCATCCCTATTGGGAGCCTGGGAAACTGACCCAATCCCCAGTGCCCCGCAGACAGGGTCAGGGGGTGCCGGGCAGAAGCTGCAGGGCCCACAGGTGTCCATGGGGGTGACTCAGCAGCCTGGGAGCCTGGCAGCCCAGAACAGGCTGAGCCAAGAGCCCAGCGTCCCACCTCCCCCCAGGTTTCAGCAGCCTCATCTGAATAAGTGGGGGCGCAGAAGGAAAGCCCTTCAGGAAGGGCTCAAGGTGCGGCCCCTGTCCAAACAAGCAGCGGAAATAGATGCTGCCAGCAGAACCTCCTTTGCTTTCTCCTCTGTTCAGCCCCATTTGGGACCGTGGTTTGAGAGGAGGGATGAGGAGTTTAGGTGAAAAGGGGGTGGCAGGGAATGGGGCCCAGGGAAACCAACCTGGAGCCCCGCCCCCCCTCCCTGCTCTAGAGAGTCCCAGCTGTGACCTTCCCAGGATGCCCTACTGCTGAACATGGCCCTTGCCCTGCCCTCCCCCAAGGCTAGTGAGAAGTAAACAAGGCGGCAGCTGGGGAACCCCCTGGCAGGGCCCTCTCGCCTGCCGGGTGAGGTCAGGTGGTCTGGCCAGCAGTGAGTCAGCGTCCCATGACCACTGTCATAACAGGGGGATCCCCGCCCCGCTGCCACCTATCTCAGCAACATTTTAACAAGCAGCCAGGAAGCAGGGGTGGGGAGCAGGACCCCCAGAGCCACAAGAGCTCAGAGAGGCCAGGGTGGCAGGGAGCTGGCAGTGTGGAGACCAGAGCCAACCAGAAGGGGTCCAATGCCCCCTTCTGACATCTGCTGTCTTTCCCCTTCTTGGGTGTCAGGGACCTCCCTCCCCTATGCCCCACTTGCACCTGAGCCAGAAGACCCACTATCTACTGGGCCTGCCATCTTTGGGCATATGACAAGCCTCTCAGTTTCCCCATCTTTGAAATGGGGCTAGAATGGGGCCGCTCCCAGGCAATGCCCCTAGGCTTTGCTAGCTGTTGTTTGGCTGCCTTTGGGGGCGTCCACTGGGCGTAGGGATGTCAGGAAGGAGACTACAGTCGGGGTTGAGGTGAAAGTGTGGGGAGCACGGAAGAGACCTGGGTCAGGATTTTCTGGGGGACGAGCAGGAGTGGCTGGGAGGTTATCTGGTTTAGTTTATTGTTGTCTGGGATGTTGTAACCACCTCAATTCCGCCCCCCTATTCCTCCCCCTTAAAGAAGTAACCCCATCCCTTGACAATGGTTTTCTGAAGTTCCCTGTATTTTCTTTGGGATGTGGAGCCAAGCTTATAGGGGGTGCTGGGGCAACCAGAGACAAGGCCACCGCAGGACTCAGGCCAGGCTGCTGTAGGTCACCTGAAGGAAACCAGGATCACAGGGGATCAGACCCCTCCAGAACCCAGCACTGGGTCCAGGGACTGAGTTTGTCCATGGAGGAACAGAGTGGTTCGTGGGTGGGAGTCCCACACTGAGCTCCACTGTTCTCCCTCACAAGGGAGAGACACACCCTTGGTTCCTAACCATGCTAACTCATTCCACCTGGTGACTTTCCCCTGGCTCCTTCCTCCCCCTACCTGGAACCCTCCCTCCCTCCTCTTGCAACCCAACCTCTCCATAATTGTCACCTCCTCCATGAGGCCTTTCCTGAGCAACCCCTTGGGAAAATCCCCAGACACTGAATGTTACCTACATTTAACCCTTCCTGCAAAAGTGCATGGGCCAACCAAGAGTGTAGGGGCAGGTGGGGGCACCATGACAGGGTGAGGGTGGGGTGGGTCTGGGAGTGTTTCTAAAGAAAAAGGGCTCAAGGTAAGTGTCATCGGGGAAATGGAATAATGCCACGGGAGAGTCACGGTTGGGAGAGTTAGGTAATGCTAAGTTGCCTAACTTAGCACCTGGGAGCACATGGCTGCTGGAGGACAGGAGCAGCGGTTCTGGGCTCAGCCGCCTGCCCAGCATTCCCCGGGAGGCGGGACACTTGGGTCCTGAAGGGAGCATTGAGGGTCACCCTCCACGTCTGTCAGAGCCGCTCATGGGTGGTGGGCTCTGGAGACAGCTCTCACCAAAACTGAATGAGAAAAAGAAGACGGCCCACCGCCTAATTCAGGTCATGTGTGTAAAAGACATACCGGAAAGCTCGGTGCCCAAGTTGGGCAGAAACACTAAGCCCCATGGGTGGCACCAGGGACCTCTCTGGCTGAGACCCCAGTCCTACATGCCTGGCAGGGAAGGAACATGCAGCCAGAGCTCAGGCCAAGGTGGGGGGTCCCCAGAGGGAGCTACAGACTGCCCCTGGGTGGAGGCTGGACCCAACCTCATCCTCACCCCACCCTGGTGGTGCCCTCTGGCCAGCCCTTTCTCAAGTATGGGTCCCTGGGCCCCTAGCACTGAGCAGGTCCTTGCCCCACAGACATGCCAGCAGGGGCACTGGTTCCCCCCATCCCTGCAGCAACAGGGAGAGCACGCCCACTTCACCCGGCAGATCCTGTGGTCTGATATAGGTGACTGCAGTTCCCCTCAGGCTGTTCATTTAGTGGAACCTGCCAGGATGGAGACTCAGACGAGGGTCATGGCTGGGATCCAATGGCACCCACAGTCCTCACAGGACTCTCCCATCCTTGGTCCAGACCTACCCCTGGAGTGAGCACTGTTGGGGGCCCCTAGAGGACCATCCTGACAGCGGATGGTTCTAGAATCAAAGGAGAAGCCAAGAGGTGTGGGGGAGGGGGCCATGATGAGACAGAGGGCTGTGACAAGACCACGTACCCTTGCAGACGATCACTGAGATGGGAGCTATGTTTTCTGAAAAGGGGCAGGAGTTTGGGGTCATTGGCTCAGGGCCCTACTTGCCCCTCCCCCAAGTCCCATCAACAACCTTCTAGAAAAGTTAGGGGTGCCTGGGTGGCTCAGTCGGTTAAGCATCCAACTTCAGCTCAGGTCATGGTCTCGTGGTTTGTGAGTTCAAGTCCCACATGGAGCCCCATGCTGGCAGTGCAGAGCCTGCTTGGGATTCTCTCTCTCCTCTCTCTCTGCCCCTCCCCCACTTGCAGGCACTCATGCTGTCTCTTGTGCGCATGCTCTCTCTCAAATAAATTAGGGGGGAAAAAAAAACCTTCTGGAAATTTATTGGGCTTTCTTGTGCTCCAAAGTCCCAGTGCCCTGACAGCCCTCACCTCCAGGTCTGCACCCCCTTTCCCTGCCCCTCCTCTCCTCTTGGTCCAGGGGTACTTACCCCATTGCCCTGGGCCACACATGCCCTGAGCCAGAACTCCCCTCTTTCTGGCAGGCCTGGCTGGCTGCGGGCACCCCTTTCACTCTGCCCGTGTCTCCGTGCCTGTCATGTAGGGGAGCTCAGGTACTGTTTGTGGGGTGCGTGGGGGTGGTGTGAGTGCTGGACATAGTCCAACATCGCTGTAACCGTGATGCTAGGGAGCAGGTACAGCGCAGGGTCCTCCTTGGAATAGCACTGGCTCACTGTGTAAAGGGGTCCCAGGGAGCCCCCTCCTGTGGGGGCCCAGGCAAAGACTCTGCAACTGCCTTGCCTAGCTGCCAGGTTCCAGCTGGCCCACAGACCACGGGGTGGGAGATGCT
This sequence comes from Herpailurus yagouaroundi, assembly GCF_014898765.1. NCBI lineage: Eukaryota > Metazoa > Chordata > Mammalia > Carnivora > Felidae > Herpailurus > Herpailurus yagouaroundi. The sequence goes on from NW_024412423.1 coordinate 652,293, forward strand.
CCAGGTTTTCACATGTGACCGGATGAGAAGACAAGAGAATGGGGTCCCTGGAGCCCTGGTGGCTGGGGCTGGATCATGGGCACCCAACTGTCCGTGGAGCCCAGAAGTTACCGTCTGGCAGGCCCTGAGCTAAGAAGAGAGGTCCTACAGGAGGCCATGCCCAAGTTGGCTTGCTCTCTGATGTGGTTAAAAGCATGTCAGGCAGGAAGAATTCAGTAGGGCATTTTCACAGCTACCTAACATGGGCATAGCCCCCACCCCCGTACTGGACTGTAGGGACCCACACTCCTTCACTCTCCAGGTCTGCAGTTCTGGAGGAGGGGCTCAAGTTCCCCTTGACTAGAGAGTTCCAGTAAGAGAAGGAAGGTTACAGCCCTCACTCCTGCATTTTACATGCATCCCCTATTCCAGTCTCCATGCTCAATTTCCATTCGTTTTCTGGATGGAAATTTTCCTTTAAGGATTCATTTCTCCCCAGCATTGAGGGTAGGGTACATGAGCCACGTTTGGCCAAACAGAGCATTGTAGCCCCCTGGGTCAGGGCTGGGCATGGAACCCAAGCTCAGTGCTGACCCTGAGCAGGAGATGAAGGCCTGATCTCAGCATCTGGGCTTCTAGGTCCCACCAGGCCTGATGCTGGATCACAAAATGGCTTAAACCAGTTGATTTGGATCTCTGTCAGTTGTAAACAAGAGTCCTAAACCATCACACCTTATGCCTGCCCCAGGGTTCCCAACGGCAATAACACTCACCTCAATGTAGGCCAGCAACCTGGGGGTCAGCTGTCACCACACCAATGCCCTCAAACCACCCGTAGTTCCTGTCAGTTGTGTGTCCCGATAATAACAGTAAAAATATCCACATAGTACTTCTCTTATGCTAGGAAGCATTCTAAATATTTTATATATATTAACTCACCTGCTCCCTTGAGGTACCTCATGTGATCAGTTCTGGCCAAGGATGTGAGAGAAGAGCCATGTATCATTTACAGGCCGGAGCATTTATTTATTTGCCAATGCCAGAGCTTCTAGAGCTCTCTCCCAGTCATGAAAACCTATAACATTCAGGTGGTTACCCCTGAAGCCTGGGCAGGAACTACCATGAGCCAAGTTCCCAGAGGACCTTTGATAGATATATAGTTTTGAGAAATATACCTTCATTAAAGCATTAAAATTTGGGGTGATTAAGCCTATCCTATTATCCCATTTTACACCCCAGGGAAATAGGCACAGAAAAGGTTAAGTAACTTGCCCAAAGTCACACAGCTTGTGATGGGGTTTTGGAGTGGTTGGGGTTCAGAGCTGACGGTGCAGAAAGAATTCTTGAAGGCATCTTTGGTGAAAAAAAGGTGATTTTATTAAAGCACAGGGACAGGACCCATGGGCAGAAAGAGCTGGGGTTGTGCAGAGTGACTGGTACTATGGAGTTGGGGGAGGTAAAGTCAAGAGGAAGTTTCTTTTTTTTTTTTAGGTTTATTTTTGAGAGAGAGAGAAAGAGAGAGAACATGAGTGGGGGAGAAGCAGAGAGAGAGGGAGACAGAATCTGAAGCAGGCTCCAGACTCCGAGCTGTCCGCACAGAGCCCAACGCAGGGCTCGAACCCACAAACCATAAGATCATGACCTGAGCCAAAGTCAGACACTTAACCAACTAACCCACCCAGGTGCCCTAAGAGGAAGTTTCTTAAAGGGATTTCCATATGCTAAAGAAGACTCACAGATTACTGAAGGCCTAGCTATTGACAAGCTAAAGCTGTTTTATCCTCTAGCAAAGCATTATCATTAAGACAGTACAGAGCTCTGGGGCGCTTGGGTGGCTCAGTCGGTTGGGCGGGAGTCTGACTTCCGGTCAGGTCATGATCTCACTGTTTGTGAGTTCTGAGTTCGAGCCCCTCGTGGGGCTCTGTGCTGACAGCTCAGAGCCTGGATCCTGCTTCAGATTCTGTGTCTCCCTCTCTCTCTGCCCCTACCCCGCTCAAGCTCTGTCTCTCTCAAAAATAGACAAACGTTAAAAAAAAGAAAAAAGACAGTAGGGAGTTCCTAGAGATTAGGCTATTGATGAGATTGCCCTTTTCTTGTAATATTACTAAGATGTTTGTAAATGATGGAGACTATCACTTTAACCATTTGTTTTCTGTCCTTCCCTTTATTCTTGGGCAGCCAGGAGCTCCTGAGGATTATCACACATATTCCACAGGGGCCAGGGCGGGGGGTGGGGGGGTGGCAGGGGTGCTCTAGCTTGTGCTTGACCCCCAGCTTGCCTTATGGTCCCTAATCAAGCTGTGTGTCACACAGTGGTACAGCCAGGATTATGAACCTGGGCAGGCTGTGTCTCTAGTCCATGCTCTTGACCTCAACGATATATAATTTCCTAAAGGTTGTTCTGACCTATCTACTTCTCTTCATCTCCAACTCTCTGCCCGTCATTCCAGACCACCTCTCCCCCAGATGGTGACGTCTAAGCAGAATGGAAAACTCCTCTACCCTTTGAGGTTCAGTAACTAGGGCCTGTGAATTAAACTGACAAAAAGAAATATAAAAAAAATAATAAACTGACAAGAAACAGATTAGCAAGAAAAAAGATTTTTGTTAGAGTACTAGGCAGTTAGAATTTGGGGGCTTATATACCAATTTAATACGGGAAGCAGAGAGGAGAATGTACTTACAAGGAAAACAAATGACTTTTAGGAAAGATAAATGGGTCCTCAAGGAGAATAGATGAGAGGTATTGATGATGGTTTTGAGAGAATGGGTTTATCAGGTGATAAAAGCCAATCTCTCCCCGGGTGCTCCCAGGGAGGGGATTTAGGACAATTGAGATATATTAGGAGGCCTTGCTGTTAGGCAGATAAAGGAGTTCAAGGGAAAGCATATTTTCAAATGCTTTCAGCTCAAAATAATTTTCATGCCACAGTGGTGTATTCTGGAGTCCTTCACCTACAACAGCTCCTGGCTCATCTCCCTGCTTTCTTTCTTACTCTCTCCAGTCCTTTCTCTCTGCCTGTGGTAGGTGATCAGTTCAAAATGTAGAGACCTTTGTATATGCTGACCCACCTGGCCATCTTTGCTGAGGCAACTCCTCCTCCTCCCCTGGGTCATACTGCTAACTCCATTTTCCCAGGAAGGCCCACTGTGTTTGGACAAGCTAATTTCCCCTATTGTAAGCTTTCGGAGCCCCATGGACTTTACCTTTCCAGTAGTGGGTGAAGTGGCCAGGGACAGGGCAGGGCAGGGACCAGGTAGATGTCAACGCACATGTGTCTGTGTTGCTAGTGACTCAAGCATGTCTAGCACATGGTGGGCACTCAGAACATTTGTTACGAATGAATATGGAAATGAGGCATCCAAGGAAAGAAGGGCCAGCTGAGGGGTGAGGTGAGGCTTACGCCAGGACTTCCAAACTCTCCTGTGTGGAGAGACCTTTAACATCTGGAGAAGGCAAAGGATCTCTTAGAACCATGTTTAGAAATCCTTAAAGTATGTTGGATGAGGGACCATAAGGCAAGCTGAGGGCCAAGCACAAGCTAGCACAGCCCAGATGGGAATATGTGATATTCCTCAGGCACTCCTGGCTTCCCAAAAACAAAGGAAAGGGCTGAAAACAAATAGTTAAACTGATAAAAGTCTCCATCAGTTTACAAACATCTTAGTAATATTACCAGAAAAGGGCAATCTTATCAATAGCCTAATCTCCAGGAACTCCCTACCATCTTAATGTTAATGCTCTGTTAGAGGGAAAAACAGCCTGAGTTTGATAATTACTAGGCCTCCAGTAATCTATAAATCCTCTTTAGCATATGAAAATCACTTTAAGAAATTTCCTCTTGACTTTACCTCCCCCAACTCCACAGTATATAAGCAGTCACTCTCCACAACCCCAGTGCAGCTCTTCCTGCCCACAGGTCCTGTCCCTGTGCCTTAATAAAATCACCTTTTTGTACCAGAGCCCTCTTCAAGAATTCTTTCTTGGTCATCAGCTCTGAACCCCACTATTACCCCAAAACCCTATCATATTGCATTGCAAAAGGAGTACTAATATTGACATATAAATACCAAAATATAAAAACACAAATTGGTGGGGCGCTTTGCTGGCTCAGTCCATAGAGCATGCAACTCTTGAGCTCAGGGTCCTGAGTTCAAGTCCCATGTTGGGCACAGAACCTACTTTAAACACACACACACACACACACACACACACACACACACACACAAACAAATTTATGATACAGAAACACCTGTGTTTTGTTTTGTTTTTTAAGTAAGCTCTATGCCCAGTGTGGGGCTTGAACTCAGGACCCTGAGCTCAAGAGTCACATGCTCTATGGACTGAGCCAGGCACCCCACCTGTGATTCTTTATTAACTCATTAAAGTATAAGATACAGAGGCAGGATTAATAAATACCAGAAACACCAAGTAGTGGTGTGTGACCACTATTTGGAGGGGTCTGCAATGCCTGTAATATGAAAATCCCTGTGATTTCTGTGTGACGGTCACAAGTACTGCTAATCCTGCTGACTCTGCATCCTCCATTCATAATTGAAGGAAATGCCAAGTTTCAGTTACAGATTAGTGAAAATAAAGATGGATTTTTTTTTCCTTTCTCATCTTAACTCTTAGACCTCCCCAAATCTGGGAGCCTGGACCACAGGTTAAGAAGCCCAGTAAAGGAGGCGCCTGGGTGGCTCAGCCGGTTAAGGATCTGACTTTGGCTGGGGTCGTGGTCTCATGGCTCATTTTGTGAGGTCAAGCACCACATCAGCACGGAGCCCACTTGGGATCCTCTGTCTCCCTCTCTCTCTCTCTCTGCCCCTCCCCAGCTCATTCGTGGTGTCTCTCTCTCTCTCTCTCTCTCTCTCAAAAATATAAACATTAAAAGAAAAAGCAGCAGCAGCAGCCCAGTAAAGAAGGAAGGACCAGCCACCTCCAAGGGCTGTCCCAGAAAATCTCCAGGAAGGCAAAGTGGGCTGAGGGCATTTTCACTCTGTAGGAAGCAAGAACAAAGGAAGAAGGGCCCACAGCCTGGGGTCTGGGGAGAAAGCAGGACTTTTCTGTGCCCATCTGGCTCCATCCTCCCTCCTGGGTGGAGATCAGTTACTGTCCCCAGGCACAGGGGCTGAACCCTTGGGTGAGGTGATGCTGCTCCCTAGCCCTGGAGGTGCCTGGAGGGAGTCTGGCTGCAGGCAGTCCCTGAAGCACTAATCACTGCAAGGGCACAGAGAGCAGTGGACAACCCAGGGGAGTCCAGCAACTGCTGCCCCTGTTTCAAAGGACAAAGTTGGGAGTGCAGAAGCCACAGTGGGGGGCAGGCTAAAGTCCTCCCAGAGCTGGGACAGCAGGATCAGGCCCCTCTCCCCAACAACAGTGGGCAGAATGAATGAACAAATGAATGCAGGGACTAATGAATTATGGAACAGTAGACCGGGACGCCTGGGTGGCTCAGTCCGTTAAGCGTTGGACTTTGGCTCAGATCACAATCTCACGGTTTGTGAGTTTGAGCTCAGCGTTGGGCTCTCTGCTGACAACACAGAGCCTGCTTTGGACCCTTGGTCTCCCTCTCTGACCCTCCCCTGCTGGTTCATTCTCTCTCTCTCTCTCTCTCTCTCTCTC
>NW_024412423.1:657997-660175 GCF_014898765.1 Herpailurus yagouaroundi
GTTTATGTTGCCCCCTTAGGTTTCTGCCCTCTTTCCCTTGGGATGTCCTTTCTCTCCCTCAATGTAAATCCTAGCAGGACATTCGGGCGTGGTGGTGGGTGTGTGTCCCTGAGTGAGGGTGTGGCCCAGAGGACCCCCACCTCCACCCCCCGCCCCTGCCCCCCGGGATTCTGATGGAGGCACAGAAAGGCAGCTTGGCTGGGGGGTCTGGAAAGCCTGCCCTCAGTTTCCACAGCCTGGACTCCTATGGCTGCCCAACCCAGCCATCTGTTTGGGTGTGGTTCCTGCAGCCTATACCCCCTAGCCCCCCCTCCCACTCCAGACCTCACACTTCCCAAAGTCAATCACCACCCTTCTCGACCATGGTGGCCCTAGGTAATCCTGTTTCTGACAGACTCCCTGCAATTCCCAGGATCCTGCCCCCATCCCAGGGCCTCCCTAATTCCTGTTCCTCCTCCCCAAAGCCTGAGTGTGGGTGGAAGGGGACTCAGATGAGCTTCCCAAACTTTAGTCACAGATGAGCCCTCTCCTTAATTTTTACTGGTTTAAGAATTTTCCTTAAATCAACTCCTTTTAAACCTAAAGACACATTTAAGGGTGCCCGGGTAGCTTAGTCGGCTAAACATGGGGCTTCAGCTCAGGTCATGATCTCATGGTTTGTGGGTTCAAGCCCTGCGATAGGCTCTGTGCTGACGGCTCAGAGCCTGGAGCCTGCTTCAAATTCTGTGTCTCCCTCTCTCTCTCTCTCTGTCCCTTCCCCTCCCCCTGCTTATGCTCTGTCTCAAAAATAAACATTAAAAAAAAAAAAAAGAAAACTAAAGACACATTTAGAACAAGGTAAAACCCTTTGTATCACCGTCCAAATGAAAAACCATTATTCCCTGCCACAAACAGAAGATGCCACAGGAACACAAAACCAGACCATTTCCTCCAGAAGATTCCAACAAGGCCTGGGGTCAGTTCATAAAGTTCATTACAAGCAGAGAGAGCAGTACCAACCTGTCAGCGTTGGAATCAGGCCCCAGGATGAAGTCCCACCTCAGCTACCGGCCCTGCCTCACCAGCTCCTGGCATAAATACCTCTACAGAGGCTAATGCCCAGACCCTACAATGCTCCCAGGAGCACGTCCTGCCCCAGGTGTGGACCTGGGCTGGAAGAGAAAGAGAAATCCCCAGTGACTTCCAGTCTGAAACCTGTCAAGCCTCTCCCATGGGGCGGGGCTCGCAGGCAATGCTGGAAACCAGGATTCTTAGGAATTGGACAAGGGTGCTCCCCAGATGTCTGCCCTGAACCTCAGTTGGACAAATCCCATTATTGTTTGTACCCTCGCTGGTTTCATGGAGGGTGGGGAGGGGGTAGGAGGGAGGGGCGGGGCAAAGAATTCAGGTGTAAGCGCTGGACCATTAGGGGCCTCGGACAGCATCCCCCTACTGTTCCACCTGCCTCCCGCCCACCTGGGAAGCCAGGCCCGCTCTGGACTGGTCACTGTGCCCAACACCCAAGGAACAGTGGCTCTTCCGCTCTTGAAAAACGCCCATTGTGCACACTCTGCGGAGCAGGAGCGCCTCTCTGGCCCCCAGCACGCCTTTATCCGGCTGACTACAGAAAGGTCCTGGTAGGCGAAGCGCCCGTGGGCGTCGGTGCAGGCAGCGGCCACTCAGGCCAGTCTCCCACCTCGAGGCAACACCAGCTCCAGCCGCATCTTTCCCCCTCCCACCGCTTAGACCTGGGGGCGGGGCCTGAGGGTCCCCCGAATAAATGGGAGCGGGGTCGGATCTGAGGCGGGGAGGGTTCATAATGGAGAGATTGCGAAGCAGGGGTCCGGGGCCCCCGGCGCGCCTCCACCACCGCCGCCCACCCGCACTGCCGAAGGCCCCAGCCTCGACCTACCCGTGGCGGCCCGAGGCCTGGGACGCGCAAGCCCACGCGGGGGCCACTGTCTCGAGCCGCACGGGCGGGATCCCGGGCGCTAATACCCCACCCCGCCCCCTCGTGGTGCTGGTGGCGGCAGCGGGTGATGCGGCCCCTTTAAATGCGGGCCGCCCCGCCCTGCGCTGCCGACTCCGCGGCGGCCCCGGATCCAGGCCGGGCCGCGGCTCTCGCCGCCCAGCCTAGCCTAGTCCAGCCCGGCCCGGCCCAGCCGCCCAGCCGAAGCCGCCCGCGCCGCCAGCCCCGCG
>NW_024412423.1:660575-680542 GCF_014898765.1 Herpailurus yagouaroundi
GAGGAAGGCGCACAGGCAGAAGAGCAGCAGCGTCAGGAAGGTGCCATCGCGGGGCCTTGCGGCCTCGGCCCCGCCGGCGCCCGCCGCGCACCCGAGGAGATGAGGCTCCGCAATGGCACCTTCCTGACGCTGCTGCTCTTCTGCCTGTGCGCCTTCCTCTCGCTCTCCTGGTACGCGGCGCTCAGCGGCCAGAAAGGTGAGCCCCCTCCCCCGCCGGGCCCCGCGCCGCGTCCCACACCTGGGCTCACCTGGGTGCTGGCCGCCGGAGGAGGGTCCGGCCAGTGGCCGCGGGAGGCGGCCGGAAGCCGACGCAGGCGCCCCTTCCCCGCCCGGGCGGCGCGGGAGGACGCCCCTCCCATCCTCGCCCCCACTTGTTTGCTGCCGGAATAGCGAAATTCTCCTCCGGCCTGGGCTGGGCCGCCGGGCCGAGCGGTCAGCAGATGCGCGGTGCGGCGCCCAGGACCCCAGACCGCTCTCCGGGAGTACAGTTACGCCGCTGCTAGGGCTGGTCGCTCCCACGGGCGAGCCGGGGACCTTGGAGTTTCTAGAGAGGGACAGGAACACAAGGTCAAGCGATGGCTGTGGCCGGGTGGTCCCCAAGGTACCCCCTCCAGGCACCTGGGCGGGAGCAGGTACGGTGTTCCTGAGACAGGTGTAAGGGGGCAGCCAGAAATGCAGGCGGCACCCTCCACCCCACACCACCTCTCCACCCCATCCCACTGTGGGGACTGCTCCCTGGGGCCTCCACAGCCCTTCTCCATGACATCTGGCCCCAGAATTATTCTGCAGGAACCTGGGTGCTGGGGAAGCCTTCCTGTGGCTGTCTGGCCCGTGGACAGCCTCATGAGTAGCCAGCCCAGCCCCGGTTACCTGTGAACTTATTTTGTGTGGTCTCATCCAACTTCCACCCCCCCACCTGAAGTTTGGGCAGGCTGGCCAATCTATCACTGTGGCCCTCTGAGCTAGGTCAGCACACCTGGGGATGGGGGTAGGGACAGGCCACAGTACTGGCTGGAGTTGCTTGGTGTTGGCTGAGTTGGCTGGGGCTGAGTGGGGCCTTGGTGAAGGGCTGAGGAGGCCCTCACAGGCCTTGTCCACTGGGCCTGCAGCATGGGAGCCTCCGGGAAAAGCTGCTTCCTTCCTGCCTCCTGGCCTTCCTGCGGGAGGTCTAAGCAGGATCAGGTTAAGGCCAGCTGACCCTCTGCCACCCTCTTACCTCCCGCTTCCCTATTCCCCAACCCTGTGCTAAATGAAACTGGAGGAGGAGGACTGAGGGAGTATCTGGAACCTTCCTGACCCTCCAAGCCACAACGGCCCCCACCTGTCTCCTGCCTGACCAGCCCAGTCTACTGCAATTTGCCAGCCTGTTTGGGTTTGAGGGCTTAGGGCTCCAGAGGCCCTGAAGGGAGATCCTTAGGGCTTGGCACAGATCAGGCATGGCTAGGGCAGAGTTCTCTGTAGATAGGTGTGTCACCAGGGGGGTGGCATTTTGGACCTTTGGAAGAGTAGCCACATAAGCAGACTGGCATGGAGGCCAGGGTGGGGCCATATCTAATGTGCTGGGGCACATCTGTCTGGTCGTGGGTGGGTTGATGAGACAGGGTGCCAGGTCCTGTCCTCAGCCAGGCTGCAGTTCCTGTGTGCCTCTTGCAACAGCCACATGCCCTCAGCTTGGTGTCAGGAGCTCCAGGGCAAGGCCCCCAACTCAACTTGTTCTCTGGGAGCCTAGCTGGCGATAAATCTCCAGAGACAGAAGAGTGAGGGGAGATACCAGTGTTTCCATCTAGGCCCACCCTCTCTGAGAGGGGTATCTGGGAGGCTGGCAACCAAGCAAAAGAAGTGGTGGGCTCAGTTGCAGGATTGCTCTTAGAAGCCCAAAAGCCTGTGAGGTAGGGCGAGGTGTGTGACCTGGGATTTCCTGTCAAGAGCTATCACTGTTTTAAGGGGCCCAGTGGAGCAAGCCAGGGCTTTGGAAGCGTCAAGAAAAGCCTGGATCCGGGCTCTTATGCTAACCCTTCTCATTCTTACATGTAGACAACTGTGTTAAGCCTGTGCGTGGGGGAACCAGACCAAGCCAGTCTGAGGCCAGACTTGACCCCAGCTTCCAGTTTGCAGTGAGTGAGGGGTTTAGGATAGGGCTGGCACAGGCACCAGTACGTACGGGAAAGGCAGAGAAACCCGGATGGGGAAGAAAGGTGGGCTGGGAGCCAGAGAAAGGAGGCAGCAGGAGCTTCCTGGAAGCTCAGGGCCAAGTGCCAGGAAGGACACCTAGGTCTTGGCAAGCTGGACCCTGGATACAAGTTTAGGGCCCACTGTCCTATCCAGCCTTGACCAGATTTGTGCCATGGCTCCACTAGCACTCAAATTGCAGCCCTCAGCCAAGCCCATCACCAGGGAGAACAGCAGACCCTGTGGGGCCCATCCTGTACCCTCCCTAGCATCCCAGCCGCCTCAACCTCAACAACCACAGACACCCTCCTTGACCTCCTGGGAGGGGTGGGTGCAAGGCCTGGAGAGGAGAGGAACACCTGCCCCCACCTGCAGGTTCACAGCAGACCTTCCCTGGGCCTGCCACCTGCCTGTGCCCCTCTGTGCTTGTTTCCCCTTCCCTAAGTACTTGGCAAGGGTCTGTGCCCAGCTTGGCTCTTCAATCTGTTTTTTCAATCGAGAGAGAAGAGGGTGGGGGGGAGACTGTGGTCTCCAAGGTCACGTGTCCTGATTACTCCACCTTCAGGTGGGGGGAGGGGTGGGAAAGGCGCCACTAGGGCGGCCACAGCTGCAGTTCTTCCCTATGGCCAGCTGCGCCAGAGACCAGGCCCTCCACCCCTCCTCCGTGGGCCAGGAAGGTGTGGAGGGAAGAAGCCAAAGTGCCCTCAGCCTTAGCTCCCAGGAACTTCTGTCCCACCCCTCAGGGGCGAGGGGCTCCCCAGGCCTTTGCCCCTCCCATCACTGGAGCTGCCCGCCCCCCACACCCATTCAACACTTCAATCCAGCTACCTAGCCCAAAAAGGTTGCAGGGGGGTGGGGAGGGGTTGCTAGGATGGTCTGACAGAGCCCTGGCACGTCCGGCTCAGCCTGTGGGGAGGTAGGCACCCAGCTTGAGTCTGGCTTTGACGGGCAAGGACAGAATTGCCCCAGAGCCAGGGAAGTCAAGGACAGTGGTCAGTCTGGGGACCTTGCAGGCAGGACAGGAGCAGGGGCAGGCTGCTGAGGGACCGGGCCTGCGGTGTTGAGGGAAATGACAAAGGGTTGGTGTGGGCAGGAGCCAGGGCCTGTCACCTGCTGGTAAGCAGAGGAAGCTCAGGACCTGGGTGGAGGGAGGCTCCTAGGAAGGGAGGCCATGGTGGGGGGAGCAGGCTGGGCCCAGTCCTCGGTGGCCAGGGGACTCAGGTGGCCACTGCTGCTCACCTGGCTTGTCTGCCCCTGCCAGGTTAAGGTTGAACTGAACTCAGCCTACGGAACAGAGAAGGCCTGGGAGGGACAGCAGTCAGAGAGGAGTGAGGCCTCCAACCTCCCCACATGTCACAGAGCAGGCAGCTCCAGAACTCCCTCCTGGGGGCCCTGGCACTAACAGTCCCCCTTTCCTGTCCTGTCGAGCATCTGCCCCAGAGGAGGACACTCCTGGCATCTGGTGCCACCCAACCCTAGGCTGGCTGGGTGGGTGTTTGTTGGGGGTGGCTGGCTCCCGTTCAAGGGGTCAGGTTTCCAGGGTAACCCAGCCACTGAACCCAGCGCAGAGCCTCACAGATCTTGTAACCTGACTCCCCTCCCTCCCCCTCCAGGGATGTCCCTGTGGGGCGAGCTGATGAGTGCAGAGTGCCTTAGGGAGGGTCTGTTTGGCTCAAACCCCACCCCACCCCCACAGCTTCCTCTCCCCCTAGGATTTACCACTTAGACCTCTGCCCTGTGCAGTTTAAGGGGGTGTGTCCTGAGATGACAGAACTTTGCCTTGGTCCTGACCTTTGGTGCCCATAGCTGGGTTGGGGTGGCAACACCATCCCAGGGCATTCTGGGGGCTATGACCCCACCAGGGATCAAGGAACAGAAGAGCTGCCTAGGGATGGGAAGGGAGTTCTGGAAGGCTTCCCTGACTTGAAAACTGAACTTTGAAACTAGGCCTTGAAGGTTACATGGGTTTTCGTTTGGCCCGGAAGAGAAGAGGGGATCTCAGGCAGAAGAGATGGCACAAGCAAAGGCACAGACACGAGACAAGGAAAAGGAGTTGTACGTGGTGGCAACTAAAGAGGGCAAACCCGAGATTAGAAAAGACATTGTGTGCACAGCCCTGCGGGACCTGGCTGTGGCACCAGCCACAGGCAGGGATGTCTCCTCCTTGCTCACTGGTCCCTGCCAAACCAGGGGAGCTAGGTACTTGGCACCCTGCAGAGCCCTTTCCACTGTCAGGAAGCCCCACCTCTGTGCTGCTTCGGGATGGCATGCAGACCCTTGGAGGTGGCACATGTCCAGTACAGGTCTCCAGAGAAGTGGGTCTCTGGCCATCCAGAGCTTGTTCCCTCTCTCCTGCTAACTTACTGAGTGACCCGGGACTAGTTCCTCAATTTCATTTGCTCCTCTGAGCACTGGAGACTGTGACTGCAGCAGCTACCTCTTGGGGCTGGAGTGAGACAGAGAATCCAGAGTTGGTGCTTAGTGCAGAATGGGTCCTGGGGCCCATCAGGAGGATAGAATGAGAGTCTGGAGAGGGCTATCCCTAGAGGGCCTTGGGGCAGCCTATGGTCTGCTCTGTGAACACAGGTGGGGAGCAGAGGAGAGAGGCTGAGAGGAGGGAGAGGGAAAGGACAGAGAGCTGGGTCCTTGTGCCGTGGATGGGATGTTGGCATCCCATCTCCTGGAAGAAGCAGATGCTGCAAGAAGAAGCGAGAAGGGGCTTTGGGAGCCACTAGGTGAGGATTCAGTCTATTGGCCGACCTGGAAGTGATCCTGCAGCCTTTCCTCAGATGTTTCCTCAAAGGTGAAGACAAAAGGGTAGGGGGAGAGTACTGAAGAAGACCAATCCTTCCAGTGAAGACTTTGCTCCCCATGGTGTGAGTGTCATTGTGACTTCAGAGTGACCCTAATGTACACACCTCCTCCCCTCCACCCCCGGACCTGGCATGTGGCAGGCACAAGAACAGATGTAGATGGGCTATCGCACAGATGGGCACAAAAATGTGCGTACTGGCTCACTCGAGGGGCAGTAGGTCAGTGCTTGGCTGCCCCCTGGTGACAGCGTGCGAACTACCCACAGGGGATGTGGTGGACGTGTACCAGCGGGAGTTCCTGGCGCTGCGTGACCGGCTGCACGCGGCTGAGCAGGAGAGCCTCAAGCGCTCTAAGGAGCTCAACCTGGTGCTGGACGAGATCAAGAGGGCTGTGTCGGAGAGGCAGGCGCTGCGAGAGGGGGAGGGCAATCGCACCTGGGGCCGCCTGACTGGTGAGCGCTGGAGCCACACGAGGCAGGGGAGGCGGGGCTAATCGCAGGCCGCGTGGTCTGAGCCGTCCCTTCCCGACCCACCCAGAGGATCCACGACTGAAGCCGTGGAACGTCTCGCACAAGCACGTGCTGCACCTGCCCACCGTCTTCCATCACCTGCCGCACCTGCTGGCCAAGGAAAGCAGCCTGCAACCTGCCGTGCGCGTGGGCCAGGGCCGTACTGGAGGTAGGGGCGGGTCCCGAGAGGGGCTAGAGGCGGGGATGGGAGGGGGGCGTCCCGGCATCCAGCCAGTATGCGATCTCCGCGCCCCTGCAGTGTCGGTAGTGATGGGCATCCCCAGCGTGCGGCGGGAGGTGCACTCGTACCTGACAGACACGCTGCACTCGCTCATCTCGGAGCTGAGCCCGCAGGAGAAGGAGGACTCGGTCATCGTGGTGCTGATCGCCGAGGCGAGTGGGCTGGGGTACGGGGTGGGGGTGGGGGCATTCAGAGAACACACGGCACAAAACAAGGAGAAATAAAACAGCAACATTCCGGAGGAAAAAACTTACCAGAAGCTCAACTGTCAGATTCATTCACAAATTTATGAAGGGAAAAAAAGAAACAAGTTTTAGCGCCGCCTCGTGGAGATGCCAGTTACCTAGGCTGCCCCACCCCTGAGGCCCCAGGTACAGCTTTTTGTGAGGCACTATGGTCCCCAGGCCCAGACTTATTCGGCCCTCAGGATGGGGGGCTCACTTCTGTGCATGGGGTCATCTGAAGCCTGCACGCTTCTGACCCCAAGCCATTTGGGGCCAGGCTGAAGCCAGGCTTAGGGAGGGCTCTTGGTCTCCCCACAGACTGACCCACAGTACACCTCGGTGGTGACAGAGAACATCAAAGCCTTGTGAGTACTGGCAGTCCAATAAAGCTGGTGCGGGGAGGGCTTTGCAGGGTGCTGGGCAGGCAAGTGCCTGCTTCTCATTTTAGCTGAAAGAGGGTGGGTAGAGAGAGGTGGCCTAGCCCCTCTGGAGCCTGACTGCCTCTAGGATGGGTGTGGTGTTGGGCAGTGTCTGCTTGGTGGGCCTTAATAAAGGGACAGGGTCTGGCTAGCTCGGCTCTGCCCTAACTCTGGTGCCTGGACGCTGCACACCCACCCGCCTTTCCTTTCCCCCAGGTTTCCCACGGAGATCCATTCTGGGCTCCTGGAGGTCATCTCCCCTTCCCCCCACTTCTACCCTGACTTCTCCCGCCTCCGAGAGTCCTTTGGGGACCCCAAGGAGAGAGTCAGGTACTAGCATTCCCCCCTCTCCCGGGCCCCAGCCACCCACCCACCTGTGCTGAGAACCCAGTCTGTTGGTGCCAGTCACCCAGGCACTTCCTTGCCGTGCCTCCATTTATCCATTGGAGGCCCCCTACATGGGGTTGGGATGGGGGGTCCAACCCACCCAGTGGCCTCTGTGGTAACCACACTGGAGGTGGAGGGGTCTGAGCTCCCGAAGCCCCTACCCCACAGGTGGAGGACCAAACAGAACCTCGATTACTGCTTCCTCATGATGTATGCGCAGTCCAAAGGCATCTACTATGTGCAGGTCAGCACTGAGACCCTGCTCCGCACCCCCCTCCTCACCAGCCCTGGACCCTGGCTGGGCCCAGGTGGTGAGCCCCACCATGCCCCATGCCCATCCTGAGTCTGGATCCTCCTTCTGCCCACCACTGTGCAGCTGGAGGATGACATTGTCGCCAAGCCAAACTACCTGAGCACCATGAAGAACTTCGCCCTGCAACAGCCTTCTGAGGACTGGATGATCCTGGAGTTCTCCCAGCTGGGCTTCATTGGTGTGCCCCCCCGCCCGACCCCATTCCATTGACCCCACCAGGCCCCTCAGTCCAGCCTACCTCTGCCTCCTATGGCCCTGGTACCACACAGGGTCATGCTTGTGAGCTTTGCCAGGAGTGTCTGTTTTCACCCTCCCTGTGCCTCCACATGTCGGGGCTCCCTACCCCTGGCTGCCCCCTTGTGCTCGCACCTGCCTACAGCTGGCCATAGAGCTTGCTGTGGGAACCTCCTTGGTGACCCTCCCCCCCCCCCCCCCCCCCCCAGGGATTAAGAGGAAGTAGGGCAGGGCAGAGCTGCCCACCCAGCACGCTTTTCCACCCCCAGGGAAGATGTTCAAGTCGCTGGACTTGAGCCTGATTGTGGAGTTCATCCTCATGTTCTACCGGGACAAGCCCATTGACTGGCTCCTGGATCACATCCTGTGGGTGAAGGTCTGCAACCCTGAGAAGGATGCGGTGAGCGGGGGCTGCACAGAGGTGGGGGGGGGCGGTGGGGTACATGGCTTCCAGCATGGAATATGTCCGTGTCCACGTGCCACCTGACATGGGGAGACAGCAGAGCCAAGCTGAGCCCTAGGGCGTCCCCCTCCCCCTGCAGAAGCACTGTGACCGGCAGAAGGCCAACCTTCGGATCCGCTTCAAGCCATCCCTCTTCCAGCATGTAGGCACTCACTCCTCACTGGCGGGCAAGATCCAGAAACTGAAGGTGGGCGGTGCTACACGGAACTGGCCGGGTACAGGCAGAGCCCAGGCCCAGGTGGGGCAAGTGGGAGGCAGGGCAAGATCAGGGCCCTCCCTAGCACCACTGTCCCTCCTTGGTGTCAGGACAAGGACTTTGGGAAGCAGGCGCTGAGGAAGGAGCATGTGAACCCACCGGCCGAGGTGAGCACAAGCCTCAAGACATACCAGCACTTCACCCTGGAGAAGGCCTACCTGCGCGAGGATTTCTTCTGGGCCTTCACACCTGCTGCAGGGGACTTCATCCGCTTCCGCTTCTTCCAGCCGCTGCGTCTTGAGCGGTCAGTACCAGTGCCCCTTGTTCTGCCTTGGGGGAGTGGCAGGGTAGCCACCAGGGTACAGGCCTCACTACAAATTTCTGGACCTGCACATGCCCCTCTGTGAGCACCCCCAGCAAATCACTTAACCTCACCATGCCTCAGTTTCCATATCTGAAAAGTGGGGTTCATAGTGGCAGCTACTTGAAGTCAGGCAGTGCCCACAGGAGTTCTGTGACACTGGCCCATCACCATCATTGCCCTGCATAGCCCAGTGGCTGCCCCAGGTGGTACCCAGACTCCTTCAGACGCCAGGGCCCACCCCCTACACTCCTGGCCCAGGCGTGGCCTTTGGTCTGCTAGACAGTGTGCCAGTGCAGCACCCCGCCCCTGCAGCAGCTCACAGGCCTGTCTGGCTGCAGGTTCTTCTTCCGCAGCGGGAACATTGAGCACCCAGAGGACAAGCTCTTCAACACATCCGTGGAGGTGCTGCCGTTTGATGTGAGTGTGATGGGGTGTGGCTATACACTGATGCCTGCCCCTCCCACAGCCACTGGCTTCAGCCCCTTTCTTTTTTTGCTCCCAGAACCCCCAGTCAGACAAGGAGGCCCTTCAGGAGGGCCGCTCAGCCACTCTGAGGTACCCTCGGAGCCCTGATGGCTACCTCCAGATAGGTGAGTGGAGGGGGGCAGGTGGAGGTGGGGGGAGTAGGCTAAGTTGGGGTCTGGAGGCAATCTCTCAGCGCTGCCCTCCCTCAGGCTCCTTCTACAAGGGTGTGGCAGAAGGTGAGGTGGACCCAGCCTTTGGCCCCCTGGAAGCACTGCGCCTCTCCATCCAGACAGACTCTCCAGTGTGGGTCATTCTGAGCGAGGTAAGCTAGACGGCACAGGACAGGGAGCTGGTCAAAGTAGCTAGACCAGGGCTGAACTCTGAGGCCCCAGCTGACCCCAAACCCCGTTCTTATAGATCTTCCTGAAAAAGGCCGACTAAGCGGAGGGCTTCTGAGGGTGCACTTTGGCTGGCCATGAAGCCCATGAGACCTGGGAGACCTGGGATGTTGTGGCTACTGCCCCTGGAGGGCCAGGCGTCACCGCCCCAAGCCTGAGGGGTTCTGCCCAGCGCTCCCCGCTCTGCAAGCCCGGGATCCCCAGGCCTGGGATCGCCGCTGGCCCGGAGGCCCCAGGAGCTGGTGCTGCCCCCGCCCGCCCGGCCGCGGGAGGAGGCAGGCGGCCCCCACACTGTGCCTGAGGCCGGCCTGTGCCGCCCGCCCGGAACCGTTCGCACCCCGGCCGGCTTGAGCCAGGCCGTTTTAGAAGAGCTTTTTCCTGGGCGCCCGCTGTCTCCGGCGCGAACACTGGAATGCATATACTACTTTATGTGCTGTGTTTTTTATTCTTGGATACATTTGATTTTTTCACGTAAGTCCACATATACTTCTATAAGAGCGTGACTTGTAATAAAGGGTTAATGAATCGAGAGCCTCCCATGTGAGTGTTCCAAGCTCCCGCTGGTGGCGGGAGGCCAGGTGCCTGGCAATGCCACCCCTGCCCGCTGCCACCTCAGCCCTCCGTGCAGCTCTAAACCGCATTTCCTAGAGGGCCCAGGCCGCAGGGTCGGTAACTCCTGGGTGGAGGCGGCGCGGAATCCCGGTCCTGGCGACCCAAACCGCCTCTGCTTCCTGAGGACCATCTTCCCCCCGCCAAAGGCGCCCCCTAGCTTCCATCATCCGTCCCAACTGCCTGCTCCAGAGGCGGCCTCTCAAGCCCAAGGCATCCCGACCTCCTGTTTCATGAGTCCCAGCCCGGCCCTGGTCCACGGTACCGAAGCCCCCCACCCGCCGCCCCAGCTCACCTTCCGCCCCGTCTCCCGGTCGCTAACACATTTTAGGGTCTCCCGCCCACCTCGGGGCCTGTTCACTGCCTGGAAAGCTCCTCTCCACGGACGCAGCTAAAAAAACAATCACCTCTTTAGGGACGGTCTGCCCGGCCTGCAGGCCTTCCCCAGGTCTGGTCCCACAGGGCACCCGGACGTTTCCCTGAGTGCGCCCGTCACAACTACAATGACCACGTTGGTCGTCGCCCCCATGCCTCTGAGGCAGGGTGCCCTGAACATCCACACTGTGCCAGCTGGCAGGGACCGAGTGCTGACCGAGGAAAGTCCCCAGTGTCAGCTGTGAAAGCCAGGGGACGGGGAAGAGGGCGGCTGGGGAACAGTGAAGGGGCAGGCCTCAGAGGAGGAGACAGGCGACTACAGCGCTGAACGCGGGGAGAAGGAGCCGTGGGGTGAGCCCCGACGGAAAGGGCGGCCGTGGGCCCGGCCGAGAGGACCCTTTTCTTCTGCAGCCCCACACCCAGGAAGCCTACCCGACCGCTGCGGCCCAGGGCTGGGCTCCACAGCCCGCAGTGCGCGATCCCCTCCGACCTAGAGAGTGAATTCGGAGCCCGGTCACCGGCACTTTAATTGAAGATTAAGGATAAAGAGAGCACCCCCTCCCTTGTCCTCCCGGAAGCTCTGGCTTTTCTCCCGTTCCGTCGACCTGGCGTCCTCCATCTCAAACCCTGGGCAGCAGCGTCCGGAACGGTCCAAGGAGCGAGGCGCGCAGCGCGGCCGGGAGAAAGTGGACTAGCAGGCCGAGCGCCGCCAGCGCTACCAGCAGCCAGAGCGCGCTCGCGCTCGTGTACAGGGGAGCCAGCCTAAGGGCAGGGTTCAGCGGGGGCGGGGCGGAGCGACGGCGGCTCCGCCCACCTACCCTGCCGCCCAGCTCCACCCACCTCCGCCCAGCTTGGCCAGGACCCGTCCCCCGCCCAAAAGGGACCCACCTCCAGCCAGTCTCCCAGTTTCGCTGCCCGGATGGTCAAGACTCCTCCCACAAACCGCCTTTCCCCGGACCCACGTGACCTCCCCGAGCCCCGCCCCTGCTCTCACCTTTGCTGCGGCGAGCGCGCGTAGCCCTGAAAGTAGCGGAGACGCGCGAAAAGGTAGACCAAACCGCACAGGGCCGCCGCACCTGGGAGAGGGGCGGGCGGGGCTAGGTGAGCCAGTTGGCGCGAGACCCTGTGGTTCCAGGGCGTGCACGCCCGCCCCGAGCCCAGACCTTCGTGAAAGAAGATTCCGGCGACCCAGAGCGTGGCGAGGAACAGCGGGAAGTACTCGCTGCAGTTCACTCTGAGGTGGGGGCGGGGCGGCGTGAGGGCGCGGGCGGGGGGCCTCGGACCCTGCAGCTGTCCGGGCTCCCTCCCTTCCTGCCCCAAGCCCTCCCTCCGCGCCTCACTGGGCTCGGTAGACACGCTCGAACTCGGGCGGGCCGGTGGTGAGCGGCGGCGACACGCGGAAGGCTCTGCGTGCAGAGATCACCTGCAGGGAGAAGTAGGCTGGGGGCGAGTAGGGGCGGGAGTCAGGTCTGGCTGCCCCGAGGCCCGCAACCTCCGCCAGGTTCCCACCTTTTCTCCTTTCTACACGCTGAGCTTGTCATGATTCCCCTTTAAAGCCCCCATGGAAAATAAAGTCCTCCCGAGGGGACCTCGTGCCCCCTCTCTGGGCTTGTCCTGTGTCCAAGATGTTCAAGGGGAGGGCAAGGTCCCTCTTCCCCCACCCTGAGATGCGTCATAGTTACACCTGTACTAGGGAGGGGCCCTCAAGCTTAGGACTGTGCTCCTGAATCCTTTGACTTGCAAAACACAGACAAATGACCAGCTCCCACTCTAGACATGATCTTGGCTCTGGGGGTCCCTGAATAGGGCATGCCACCAGGGCTTGAGGGCAGAGTTGTCTGCATTCTCCCTGGTGCAGGGGAGCACACACCCTGTGGTTTACAGTTCCTGGTCCCCATCGATAGAGAGGCGGATGCAGTGGGGGGTGGGGAGGGCTCCTGACCCTACTTCCGGCCAGGATCACTCAAGCCTGGGGCCCTGTGCCTCCAAACTGTGGTGTGGTCTTCTGCTTTAGTTTCTCTGCTCAGGTGCTCTGGACTCTGCCCTAAGCCTGACATACATCCTCTCCCCTACCCCCCAGTTGGTTGCTACTGAGACTCATCTAGTCCAACACCAGGCCTCCAGGGCTCTGCCTTCCCCTGCACCGCCCCCCCCCCCATCCTGTTCCAGCATGGATGGATGTAAGTGCACAAGGGCCCTTCTCTTGGTCTCACGGCAGGCCCCCATCACACACACAGCTCCAGTGCTGGTTGTCTTCAGCTATCTTCCAGCAAGTCCTGTGGCGCTGGTGCGCTTGGTATGAGGCCTTCTGAAGAAATATCCCATCCCAAGTGCACTGTGGGTGCCAAGGCTATGTGGACCATCACAGTGTAGGAGCTAGAGGGGGGTCCCATGGCTACGTGAGGAGGGGCTAAGAACCGACCTTGCCAGTGCAGCAGGAGATCCAGTCAGCCTGTCTGCTCTGGCCCTTCCAGGGTCCCTGCCCAGGCTGAGCCTTGTCCTGCCCATACAGTGTGGGGTAATGGCGTCCCAAGTGGTAAAGACATCTAGCCTCGGAACATGTCCTGTAGGGCCAGTCTAAAAGGCCACCATGTAATTTTGGAGGGCCAAGCAGCAGGTTCCAGCCCTGTCTAGCTCTATGCCATCCCAGCATAGAGAGAATGCCTTTGAAGGCAAAGCCGGGTCCTGCTGGGACCCCCAGAAAGAGGATAGCTGGAGAGGGCAGGGATCAGCTGGACCAGGGCCACCCCAGGCCCATGGCTGACCCACTTCTGTACCCACCATCAGATCACCCTTTCATTCTGGTGCCCCCCCATCCCAGATCCTAGAGCCTAACACACCTGCATGCCCCACCTGCTCCCTGAAAGCCCTTGCCCTCTTCCAGGGTTCTATATCCCATCCCCAGCCCACACAAGGCATGCCTACCTCAGTTGTCCCTCAGGGGCCTTTTTCCATTTCACTGTCCCCTCCCTTGGTCAGGCACCCATGTCAGCCTTGGTCCCTGCCCAGGGTTTCACAGTTCACCCTGCAAATACTCCTTCCACGGCTTTCCCTGTCCCTAACCAAGGACAGCACAAGCGTCTCAGCCCCGGGGTATCCCAGCCTTCACTGGTGCCAGAAGAGCTTGGGCACCAGGAGTCTGGGCCAGAAGCCCTGCCTCTGCCCCGCACCCACTCTGGGCCCTCCAGCACCTCCCCGGGGCCTGGAGGGCAGAAGACAGGCTGCAGGAGTTCAGGGCCCACCCACCTCCCAAACAGGAGCCAGCGCACCTTGCAGCAGGACTCCCAGGAGGGTGACAGTGGCCAGAAGAGCCACGTCGTCCTTCATGGTGCTGGCAGGTCTGTCAGCCAGGCTGGTGTGTGGAAAGGAACTGGGGAGCTTTTATCAGCCCCTTTCCGCTGGCTCAGAGGCTGGCTCAGAGGCTGGTCAGGGAGAGGAAGACTGGCTCGATCTCCCCGCCCCTACTTAGTGGAGGGGGCACGACAGAGGGGTGTGGCCATGGCCAGCAAGAGCCTAGGAGCCTGGTCAGGCTAGGCAGACAGAAACCAGGGCCAGACAAAGCCTGGGCAGGACAGAGCAGCAGGCTGGGGACAACCCGGCCCCACCACTTCCTCCCAGGCATTCTTGCCTCTTCTATGCCTAGTCCTGTGCTGACAGAGCCCAAGCTATCCACCTGGGCACACCATAGTGTTGGGTCAACCCAGTGTCCTTCAGGCCCTGTACCCTCAGCAGGTCCTAGGTGGCTCTCCAGACCTCCCCTTGTCCTGAGTCTGGTCTCAGGAAACCAGAGGATCCTACCTGAACTAGCCCCCTCACCCCCCACACAACATGCCTACACCACTTCCTATTGATCAAGTCCTGCTTATTCTCAAATCCACCCCGCCCACCCCCCCCCCCCCATGCACTTTCCAAGCCCTGCCCTGCCCCGGTCATCTCTCACCTGGACACAGGTCATGGGTTCCTCCAGGGTTCCCAGCCCTGACCCCACTCCCACCCATACACACCCACTTACCTATTTCCCTGATCACAGCCCAGGGCTCTTATATAACATGCAATTCTGACAGCAGGGCAGTCCGGGCACCCAGACCAATTGGGCACAGCTGAGTCCCTGCTCCCCTCGAGAAACCTGATGCCCGCCGGTCTCACAGCTCCCTGGGCTCCATGCACACAGGCCATCCTGAAGCCCACCTTGCTGGCCCGGAAGGATGGGTCAGCCCACCCAGGGTGGTTGAGCCCAGCATCTCCTGGGACTCACACCTCAGAACAGTCACCTGCTGTTTCTGCCTGCCCAGGGTCCCTCCTTCCTGAGGTTCCAACCCTTCCTATTGTCAGGTCCTGTGGTGTGGACATAGCTGCCTCCCACCCCTCCTGGGCTTGAGGGATGAACGTATGAGTCCAAACTGACTGAGCCAAGGCTAACTCAAGATGGTGAGATGCAGTTCTGGAAACTTTCTAAGGACTTTGGGAAGGGGAACTCAAAGTGAGGAGGAAGATTTCTGAGGGCCATTTTAGGGCTACTGGCCAACCTGAGGAAGACAGAGCTAACGCAAGGCCACGCTTTGAGGAGAAAGGTGGCCAGTGTCCTAGAGCCTCCTGGGACCACCTTGCCTGGGACCCACCCCCCCTCCCCCCCCACCTCCCAGCCCCTGGCCATTCAGCCTTTCCGTTGTATAACACAGCCACTTCTCCTTTTGGCTCAAGCTGGTTGGAGGCGGGTTTTGGTCAGCTGTGGCACAGTCCAGACTGATACCTGAGCACAGGCAGGAGCTGGCAAGGCCACAAGCAGGCACAGGCCATGCCGTGGGATGAACAGAGCAGCTGGGTCTTTGGGGCAACTGCCACTGCTTTTAGTCTTGGGCCATTGTGATCTCCTGGCACCCTCTGCCTGGTCTCTCTGGGGGAGTCTCCATATGTCAGGGTCATGTGACCTCTGAAGCTCTATCCTTGCCACCCAGCTGGCCTCCTTCCTTGCCGTCCGCAAGCCTGGGTTCCAGCCCAAGAGCTTTGTTGCTTGCTGGGCTCCCCAAGAACCCCTTTTACCCTCTCACGGTCTGGCCAATGCCCAACAAATGCCCCTTGCCATCATTGCCCCCAGCAAACCAGCTGCTCCCCAGGGGCCGCAGCGGGCTCCTCAGAGGCAGGGATGGGTCTCCGTGTCTGTGCCCTGCTTTGGACCAGCTTGCCAGTCACCATGGCAGGTGCTCAATGGTGGAGAAATGACTGACAGAAGCTCAGAAAGAGACTGGAGCACAAGGGAACAGATGCCAGACGTGCCCTCGAGCTCTCTCTCTGCCTGCTCAGCACTCCTGTCCTCCCTGAAAGTGGTCCTGACCACAGCCCCCTGCTCTGGCCACCCCTCTTGACCCCAGCTGGGACCCCAGGAGCAGGCAGACTGTGTGCCAGCGTGTTTGCGTGAAACACATGTGTCCGTGGCGGTCATGGCATGTGTTTCTCAGGGCCCCTGGGCTTGCTAGCATGTTGGAGTTCATCTGGGCCTATGTGTGTGTCCGTGGGTCTCTGTGCATTTCAGGGGCTTCTCTCTGCCAGACTTTCATTTCCTCTGAGGCCTAGACATCTTCCCTTCCAAGCTGATCCCCTTCCCTGACAACAGGAAGCTGAGGCAGCTTCTGAGGAAGTCCTGGGGCAGATGTCCAGGCAGTAACTGGGGTCTCCACCCCTGGAGCTCTCCCCAGATCCTGCAGTTTCCACCTTGCTCCCTCTGCCCTTGCCCAGTCTCTCAGAGCCCTGCCTAGGCTGTGCCTGCTCTGGCTGACAGAGGTCCAGCCCGGGGCCCTCCAGGCAATGGGCCACCCACTCACCCTCCTGGGCAGCCCTTGTTAGACGCTCACCTCATGAAGGAAGTGTAAAAGCCCCTCCCTGAGCCCCTGCTGGACATTCCTCTGCCCTCCAGCCCCTACAGGGCCCCGAGGAACCTTCTAGAAGCTGAGCTCACCAAGGATCTCTGGAGAGTGATAGAGTCAGCAGAACCATTATGTTGAGAAGAAACCACAATTTCAGAACAATAGACCACCATAAGCAGTGCAGAACTCGGACACTAAACTAAATTTAAAAAGGTGGGGAGCACGGGGCTGGCTCAGTTGGAAGAGCATGTGAATCTTGATCTCGGGGTTGCAAGTTCAAGCCCCACATTGGGTATAGAGATTACTTAAATAAACTTAAAAAACAAAAAAGATGTTGAAATGATTTTACTTACCCAAAAAGTTGCAAAAATAGTACACAGTTTCCATATACCCTTCACCCATCTCACTCTAAGGTGAAAATCTGATTTAACCATAATTCAGTTATACAAACTAGGAAATTAACCTTGACACAAACCTATCAGCCATTCTACAGGTATCATTCAAATTTCCCCCAATTCTCCCACTAAAATAGGACAAGGACTTAAAAACATTATGCTAAGTTGTGCCCCAAACACAAAAGACCACATAGCGTATGACTCTCATTATATGAAATGTCCAGCAAAAGCAGATCAGAAGAAACAGAGAACAGATCACAGGCAGCCTGGGGGTGGAGGGGCAGATATGAGGAAGATGTTCTAGAACTGGATTATGGGGATGTTTGCACAGCTCAGTAAATTTACTCAAAGTCACTGGATTGTACACTTAAATTGGGCAAATGTTGTGGTATGGAAATTGATTCTTGAACAAGACAGGGGTTAGAGGTAGCAACAGTCAAAAATCAGAATTCCCCCCAAACTTAACTACTAATAGCCTACTGTAGACCAGAAGCCTTATCCATAACATAATAATTAACACATATTTTGCATTTTACATGTATTATACAGTATATTCTTACAATAAAGTAAGCTAGAGAAAATTAAGAAAATCGTGAGGGACCACCTGCCTGGCTCAGTCTGTAGAGCATGCGACTCTTGATCTCAGCGTTATAAATTTGAGCCCCACATTGGGTGTAGAGATTACTTAAAAATAAAATCTTAAAAAAAAAAGAAAATCATAAGGAAGAGAAAAAACATTTACAATACTGTACTGTATTATTGAAAAAAAAAATCCACGTATAAGTGGACCTGCGCAGTTCAAACCCGTGTTGCTCAAGGGGTCAACTGGACACCTCAGTAAAGCAGAGTGCGAGCAGGGGTGGGGAGAGGCAGAGAGAGAGAGGGAGACACAGAATCCGAAGCAGGCTCCAGGCTCTGAGATGTCAGCCTAGAACCCGAAGGCTTGAACTCCCAAACCATGAGATCATGACCTGAGCCAAAGTGGGACGCTTAACTGAGCCACCCAGGTGCCCCTAAGCTTTCTGCACAAAAAAATAAAGACCTATGATGATAGCATGTCTTGCTCCTTTCAGCCCAGCCTGCCCCCAGCCCACACTCCACCTGCAGAAACACCTCACAGATTCATGGCTCTGATCTTGGTCCTCCTCAACCTGGTGCTATTCAGGCACTGGGGCCCCTTAGACAACCCCCTAGGACTCCTGGGACCCTTCCCTGGCTACCCTTGTCCCTTTCTGTTTTCCTGGGTTTTCTATCTACCCAGCCTTCCAGGAGTGTCTGTGAGGGAATGCCTCTGCTCCACCTTATCTCTGGCTCTGTGTGTAGTGGGTGCTCAAAAAAACATACCCATGAAGGGGCAAAGACTTCCCAGCTGGCCTGGCTGCCCTTCCACCCCCTCCCCTTGGAAACCATTGAACTGAGAATAGGGAAACAGTGACCTGAGTAAATAGAACAGATCCCTTTAGAGGATGGGGGGGCGGGCAGGGCACTTGCCATAGTGTTGCAAGGTTTTTACAAGGACACCTGGCCTCTGCTTCAGCCAGTGGGTTCTGGGCCTGGGAACTGATTTGGGTCTGGAAATGGGCAAGGGATCAGGAGTTTCCACTGGCTCGGCTAACCTAGGTTTCTGCTGATCCATTCTTTTTTTTTTTTTTTTTTAAGTTTATTTTGAGAGAGACAGAGACAGCATGAGTGGAGGATGGGCAGAGAGAGAGGGAGGCAGAGAATCCCAAGCAGGCTCTGAACTGGCAGGACAGAGCGCAACGTGGGGCTCGAACCCAGGAAACCATGAGATCATGACCTGAGCCGAAATCAAGGGTCAGACGCTCAACCGACTGAGCTACCCACGTGCCCCTCTGCTGACCCATTCTTGATCTCTTTTGGTTATATCTGTTAAGCAGCATACCCTCGTCGGCTGCCCATCTCTCTGGTCACTAGGTCACATTCTGCACGCCATCACTCTAGACTCTGCCATTCTGATCTTGCCAACCATCATGGTAGTCATTGACACCTGGCTTGCGATAGGTGTATGCCACCACCTGGCCTCTATTTTTCTTTCTTTCTTTCTTTCTTTCTTTCTTTCTTTCTTTCTTTCTTTCTTTTTCTTTCTTTCTTCCTTCCCTCCCTCCCTTCTTTCTCTTCCTTTCTTTCTTTCTCTTCCTTCCTTCCTCTCTTTCTTTCTTTTCTTTCTATTTCTTTCTTCCTTCCTTCCCTCCCTCCCTCCTTTCTTTCTTTCTTTCTTTCTTTCTTTCTTCCCTCCTTCCTTCCTTTCTTCCTCTTCCTTCCTTCCTTTCTTTCTTCCTTTCTTTCTTTTCCTTCCTTCCTTTCTTCCTTCCTTTCTTTTTTAAGAGAGAGAACGAGAGAGCTGGGGAGAGGGGCAGAGGGAGAGAGAATCTCAAGCAGGCTCCATGCTCAGTGTGGAGCCTGACTCAGGGCTCAATCCCATGACCCTGGGATCATGACCTGAGCCGAAATTGGACGCTCAACTGAGTCAACCATGCAGGTGCCCCTGGCCTATATTATTTCTGTCTCTTTTCATCTCCATTGTTCCAAAGGCACCGGGTTCTGTCATGGCTATCACCCATCCCAGACTACAGGGGCCATGGAGGCAGGTAACAAACCCAAGTGTGTTCTGGGCCTCCCAAAAAGAGTCTTAGCCAAGTTCCACTTCACAGTGAATTAGCTGGGCCCAAGACCCCTGGGGCATCTCCCTGGCTCCTAGATGTATTATGGGACAGTCCTACTAGGCAGCTGGCATTGTGCAAAAAAGAGTTTACACAACAGGGCCATGATCACTGTCCTTGCAAGGTCAGCCCTCAGCTAACATCTGCCAACTTAGATTTTGGGAAAGTTCCCACCATTAACTGATAAGAATGGCTCACTTGCCTAACCTGTTTGGGTTTATGTGGAACACCTACACTCATTGGGAGTCTGGAATTTTGGTTCATGCTAGACAGACAGAACCTACATGCCAGCCCCCTATTAAAAACCTGGGGTGCTGGGGCACTTGGATGGCTCAGTCAGTTGAATGTCCAACTTTGGTTCAGGTCATGATCTCACGGTTTGTGAGTTTGAGCCCCACATCAGGCTCACTGCTGTCAGCACAGAGCCTGCTTTGGATCCTCTGTCCCCCTCTCTGTCTCTACCTCCCCTGCTCATGCTCTCTCTTTCAAAAATAAATATACATTAAAAAAAAAAAAAACCCAGGGTGCTGAGTCTCTAATGAGTTTCCCTGGTTGGCCACATTTCATGTCTTCACATCTTACTGCTGGAGGAATTAAGCATGTGGCTCCAATGACAGGGGCTCTTGGAAGCTTGTGCCTGGTTTCTCTGGTCCTCACACTGTGTGCCTTCTCCCCTTTGCTGACTTTGATCTGTATCCATTGGCTGTAATCCAGCATGGCTTACGACTGAGCGCCAGGAGCTGTACTATGAGCCCCACTATGGCTGAGTCCTAGGGGTGCTGTCAGCACATCACGGGACCTGGGCTGGTCTTGGGGACCCTCTGATACAGGCAGATTCACACATTGGCTCC
>NW_024412423.1:680552-734509 GCF_014898765.1 Herpailurus yagouaroundi
CAGGCAGATTCACACATTGGCTCCTTGGCCCATAGAGTAAGAGGTATTGGAGTAGGAAAAGCCAAGCAGAATCTCCTGAAACTGTTACCCACTCACCAAGAGAGTATGTTACAGAATAATACTGCCTCTGAGAGGAAAGACAGAGATTAGTGCCACACCGAAAGCCTTAAAGGTTGGAGGGTGGTGGTTCCTATCACCACCACCCCCAGGTTATATTCACTAGTCTGGCCCCTACAAAGAGCACATGAGTCCTGGCAGATGACAGGCACCCAGCCTGGTCGCAGCCCTCACTGCAGCGGCCAGATGTGGAATAGTTGAGCACGTTACACAGGAGATGATGCAGAGCCACTGGATGTGATCATTTCCATTCTCATCTGAAAAGAGGATTGGATGGGAGCACCTGGGGGGCTCAGTCGGTTAAGCCTCTGACTTCGGCTCAGGTCATGATCTCGCGGTTCGTGAGTTCGAGCCCCGTGTCAGGCTCTGTGCTGACCCCTCGGAGCCTGGAGCCTGATTCGGATTCTGTGTCTCCCTCTCTCTCTGTCCCTACCCCGCTTGCACTCTGTCTCTCTCAAAAATAAATTAAAAAACATTTAAAAATTTAAAAAAAGAAAATTAATCCTTTAAAAAATAAAAAGTAAATAAATTTTAAATAAATTTTAAAAAATGGAAAGAGGATTGGAAGCAGTTTGGATTCACACGGGATGGACAGCATTACGCGTTTAGGCTTGCCCTGGGACTATTTTATTGTATATATATTTTTTTAATGTTTATTTAATTTTGAGAGAGAGAGTGAGCACAAGCAGGGGCAGGTCAGAGAGAGGAAGACACAGAATCCATAACAGGCTCCAGGCTCTGAGCTGTCAGTACAGAGCGTGATGCGGGGCTCAAACTCACAAATTATGAGATCATGACCTGAGCCGAAGTCAGACGCTCATCCACTGAGCCACTCAGGCACCCCAACCCCAGGACCATTTTAATTGTCCCACTCTCTGTCATAGTACATTTCGGAGGAACCTTAATGCTCTGGGCATTCCCCCAAGATCACATTGGTCCATCATATGGATGACGTCGTGTGATTGACCTGTGGAACAGGAAATGCTGAGTACATCAGTGGCCTTGGTGAGACACACACTCCGAAAGGCCAGGGACTCGTCACCTCAATGAGGCTGCTAGTCAGTGGCCTATTGGAAATCCCCTCAGAAGTAAATACAGGGGCACCTGCGTGGCTCAGTTGGTTGAGTGTCCGATTTCAGCTCAGGTCATGATCTCATGGTTCGTGACCTCGAGCCCCATGTCGGGCTCTCTGCTGTCAGTGTGGAGCATGCTTTGGATCCTCTGTCCCCCCTCTCTCTCTGCCCCTCCCCTGATCGTGTTTTCTATTTTTCTTAAAAATAAATAAAACATTAAAAAAAAGAGTTAAAAAAAGAAGTAAATACAGGTTATTGCAGTTTGCATGAAAAAAGGAACACAAGACTTGGTAGGTCTCTGAGTTGGGGATGTGGCATATTCCACACTCAGGGACCCTACTGTGACACATTTATCAGATGACGCAGAAGGCTGCCAGCTGTGAAAAAGACCAAGGGCAAGGAAAGGCCTTTGCAGCAGGGCCAGGTTGCAGGGTGAGTACCCCCCTGCTTGGCCCACCAGGTCCAGCAGATCCCCTCGAGCTGGAAGTGTCTGTGATAGAGAAAGAGATGTCATGTGTTTCTGGCAAGCCCCAGTAAGAGTCCTGGTGCACAGCCCTTGGGTCCCGGAGCAGGGCTATGCCTTCCCCACCAGGAAATGTACATCATTCCAAAAACGAAGCAAAACTTGACCATGGGACCATGGCACACTGGGGCACCAAGTGAGTATGTGGCCAGAGCCACCTGTCACTGGTCTATGGGACTGTGGTTCTAGGGCACACAAAAAGTCACAACAGAAGACCATCACACAAGGGAAGGGATGCTTGGTATTGGCTGAGTGGGGGTCTAGGGCACAAGTCAGTGTCTGCATCACCCACCACCTTGGCCCCCTCCCAGAACCTCTCCCTTAGCCACTGGCCAAAACTGGCCCAGAGAGGGGCTCCCTTTGACCAGAGGGTCCTTACAGTGGCTTCCAATGCACAGAAGCTCTTAATTTATTTTTTAATGTTTATTTATTTTTTAATGTTTATTTATTTTTGAGAGAGAAAGAGCATGAGCGGATGAAGTACGGGGGGGGGGGGGGGACAGAGGATTGGAAGTGGGCTCCACCTTGATAGCACAGAGCCCGATGTAGGGCTCGAACTCACGAACCAGGAGATCATGACCTGAACCGAAACCAAGAGTCAGACACTCATCTGACTGAGCCACCCAGGCGCCCCACAGAAGCTCTTAATTTTACTGTAAGAAGTTTATCCATGTTTCACTGTTACCTTCGTCTTGTATACTCAGGTCTCTAATCCACTGGGGGTTGGTTTGCCTGCTGGGGTTGCATTTTTTCCCTCCAAATGCTTTTAAACATAATTTCAGAAAATTTGAAAGAATATAAAGCATTGTGGTATACTCTTCACTTAGGTTTCTCTCATTTTATTGTATTTGATTTATCTGTGTCTTTTCTCTCCCTCTCTCTCTCTTAACACACACACACACACACACACACACACACACACACACACACAATTTGCAGACAAGATGCCCCTTTGCTCTTCAATACTTCCATGTGCATAAACATTCTCATATAGCTACAGTACAATTAGCATAATCAGGAAATTAACATTAAGACAATACCATTATCAATATATACAAATATCGAATCATTATGCTGTACACCTAAAACTAATATCATGTTATATGTCAATTATATCCCAATTTAAAAAAAGGCATTCTCTTTCTCTAAAGTAAAAAAAAAAAAGAAGGCTCCTGCGTGGCTCAGTCGGTTAAGTGTCCGACTTCAGCTCAGGTCATGATCTCATGGTTCTTTGGGTTCAAGCCCCGCATCGGGCTCTGTGCTGACACCTCAGAGCCTGGAGCCTGCTTCAAATTCTATGTCTCCCTCTCTCTCTGTTCCTCGCCCACTCACACTCTGTCTCTCTCTCTCTCAAAAATAAATAAATATTAAAATACATACATACATACATACATACATACAATACAATACAATACCAGGGACCCTGGGTGGCTCAGTTGGTTAAGTGACTGACTCTTGATTTTGACTCAGGTCATGATCTCCAGGTTCATGAGATCAAGCCTTGAGTTGGGCTCTGCAGTGATGGTGTGGAACTTGCTTGGTATTCTCTTTCTCTTTCTCTCTCTCTCTCTCTGCTCCTGCCCCACTTGTGCTCTCTTCTCTTCAAAATAAATAAATAAATAAATAAACAAACTTAAAAAAAGACAATACCGTTATCAATATATACAAATATTGAATCATTATGCTGTACACGTGAAACTAATATCATATTATATACCAATTATACATCAATTAAAAAAAAAAAAAGACAATACCAGCAAGCCTGGGTGGTTCAGTCGGTTAAGCAACCAACTCTTGATTTCGGCTCACATCATGATCTCAAGTCCCACGTCAAGCTATGCAGAGCCTGCTTGGGATTCTCTCTCCCTCTCTTTCTGCTCCTCCCCCACTTGCTCTCTCTTCTCTCTCAAAATAAATAAACTTAAAAAAAAAGAGAGGATACCATTATCAATATACATAAATATCAAATCATTATGCTGTACACCGGAAACTAATATCATGTTATATGTCAAGTATATATCAGTTTAAAAAAAGACTACCATAACTGAATCAACAGACTTTAACCAGATATTACCTGTCCTTATGGTGAAAGAAACTCCAGGATTCTGTGTTGTGTTCACTGTCAAGGGCATTCAGTCTCCTTTAGCCTGGAAGAGTTCTTCAGTTCACAGATCTTTGTCTTTCATGAGCACAGGCCAGTTATTTTGCAGAAGTCCACTGATTTGATTTTATCTGACATTTCAGCTGATTATAATCGATCATGTGCTTTGAGCAGGAGGGGCAGGGGAATGGCCCTGTGTTTTTCTTGATGCACTGTCAGGAGGTACGTGATATCAGTCTGTCCTGTTCCTGGAGATGGTTTTTTCTTTCAGAGATTTTAAGTAGTCTCTACACCCAACATGGGGCTTGAACTTACAACCCCAAGATCAAGAATTGCATGCTCTGCCGACTGAGCCTTGTTCCTGGAGATGTTTTAGCCGTACTGTTAACATGGTGTCTGTTGGTTTCTCTACTGTAAAGTGAGATAGATCTGTAAGAACTCTCAGCACACTGACTCCATTCAAACCCCTTGCTTTGCACTAAGGGACTCTGCCCACATTCTGCCATGGCTTCCAGCAGCCTAAGCCACTGAAATGACTCAGCCCTTTTGAGTGCCAGTCTGGAAAAGATAAAGGCTGACAAAAGAATTCACCATTCGTTCCAGCCAGAAGATGGGCTCCTGACCTGATTCTCTTTTTCCTCTTTCTCTGCCCCTCCCCTGCTTGGGCTCTCTCGCTCTCTCTCTCTGTCTCCCTAAAATAATAATCAAAAAAGAAGTGCATCATTTTGACAATGACAGTGACCAACCCTCTTATCTGCTTCTTGTAATGTTTCACGTCCCTGACTCTGCTGGAGTTCCCACTATGTTTTTAATTCCCTTACCTAAAGTCTGGCTTTGTTGATGTTTGACAAAAGTAACTCTTTTTCCCATTGAAACTTATCTTTCTGGGTCATACTTTGAGGTTCTATAAAAAAAATTCCCTTACTCCTCAAACGTCCACCAACTGATTTTACAACAACCATTAGTGGCTCTTACCTGAATCACTTATTGTGATGGTAGCCAAATGATTCTCTAATTCCATCATTCTTTTTACATTTAGTAGTGAAAAAGAGCTTCCCCTTCTCCACTTATTTACTTACTTGAATCATCGTGAATTCATAAATTCTTAAATTAAAAATAAATTCTCAGGGCTCCTGGGTGGCTCAGTTGGTTGAACTTGATTTCGGCTCAGGTCATGACCTCACAGTTCATGCAGGCTCCAAGCTGATGGTGTGGAGCCTGTTTGTGATTCTCCTTGTTTCATTCTCTCTCTCCCCTTCTCCCACTCTCTCTCTCTCTCTCTCTCTCTCTCTCTCTCTCTCTCTCCCTCCCCCTCTCCCTCCCAAAATAGATAAATAAACTTAAAAAGAAAAGAAGGAAATGCTCAAAGGCAGATGGAGGCATGTC
This sequence comes from Herpailurus yagouaroundi, assembly GCF_014898765.1. Lineage (NCBI taxonomy): Eukaryota > Metazoa > Chordata > Mammalia > Carnivora > Felidae > Herpailurus > Herpailurus yagouaroundi. The sequence goes on from NW_024412423.1 coordinate 685,753, forward strand.
CAAAGGACAGGAGCCAGTTTGAAGGGATTCCCACCGGCCAAACCTGGACAGTATGGACATCAAAATACATAGTAACAAGGAATTATAACCCATTGAGTAAAATAAGAATTTATTTTTTTTAAGTTTATTTATTTATTTTGAGACAGAGAGAGAAAGAACTCACACCTTGCTTGGTGACATAAGTCCCTTAGTCTGTAGCAGAACTTACTTTCCTTGAGATCTGCAGCCCACTGGCCTTGAGTAAAGGACCAGAGTTTCCCAGAAGATAAGGCCTGACTATATTTGAAAAACACCTGTCACTGATGCCAGTGAGTCTGTTCAGAGTCACGTGGCCTGGGCACCTGCTTCTCCTGCACAGAACCCCACTCCCTTTTCCCAGCTTTTCCCCTTTCAAACCCTTCAGCATGGGGCCTCCCGGGGTGGCTCAGTTGAGCCTCCCACTTCGGCTCAACTGTCGGTCATGATCTCACGGCTCAAGAGTCCAGGTCCCACGTTGGGCTCACTGATGTCAATGCAAAGCCCGCTTCAGATCCTCTGTCCCTTTCTCTGTCCCTCCCTTACTTGCTCTCTTTCAAAAATGAATAAAACATTAAAAAAAAAAGTTTAAAAACCCTCCAGCTTTCTTTGGGCTGCTGGCTTCCTGAATAAACCCTTTCCTTTCCCGCCATAATTTGTCTCTGGGATATTGATTTTCAAGCATCGAGCAGAACCTGAGTTCGGAACAGGTTCTCTGGCCAGTATCAATATTACATGGATACGAATTTAAATATCATAGCCAAGATTCACTGAAATTCTCTACCTGATGATTTTATTTTTCTTTATTTACTTACTTTTAAAGTAATCTCTACACCCAAAGTGGGACCTGAACTCAGGACCCCAAGATTGAGAGTTGCATGCTCTGCCGATTGAGCCAGCCAGCACCCCTCATCCTGACAATCTTTTTTTTTTTTTTTTTTTTATGTTTATTTACAGGCTCCAGGCTGTGAGCTGTCAGCACAGAGCCCCACCCGGGGCTGGAACCTGGAAACAGGGAGATCAGGACCTGAGCCGGAGTCCGGTGCTCAACCAACTGAGCCACCCAGGCGCCCCTCCCCCTCTACCGAACAATCTTAAAATAGCTTAAAATCAGAAGAAAAAACCCCGCAACACTGAAATTGCTCATTTCCAGAAGCCCCATGAATCGTGGTAGACCACAGTGGCGGGAAACAGCCGTTTTCATTCCCTCACGCTCTTCCAAGAGAGAGGAGGGCGGGCCTTCAAGGGACCATTTTGGGGACCAAAAAGAAGTCTCTGAAACGCTGATAAACTTACCTTCTCAACAAAACAAACGCAAAGCCTCCTGTTTGCATTGAGCGAGTTGCTCAGAAACAGGATTTGGGGATTGGGCCCCGGAACGTGCATGGCTTGTGGGAGAAGTCCGGGTAGAAAGCAGGGCAGGGCGGCCAGCTGAGCTGTGATGTGGCTGCGGCCCGGCTGCCAAGGGGGTCCTGCAGCCGGGCCGGCCCACTGGGTGGCCCCGAACTGGGGAGGCAGGTCGGGCCTCTGGACCCCCAAAGCGACCAGGCATTGAGAGCGGGCGGCCCTGCGTAGGGTACGTTAGGTGGAGCTGCGAAGCTCCCTATTCAACGCCAGTCCCAGGGAGAATCCCTCTGGCCTTCGCCCGCAGCACTGGGGGCGCGCCACAGCGACACCTAGAGTCCGCACCTTGCACCACTCGTCCTCTTTATTTTTTTTATTTTAAATGTTTATTTTCAAGATTGAGTGCGAGCGGGGGAGGGGCAAAGAGAGGGGGACAGAGGATCCCAAGCGGGTTCCACGCCCTCAGCAGCGAACCCAGTGCGAGGCTGGGACTCACCAACCCTGAGCTCATGACCTGCATCACCCAGGCGTCCCTTTGGGCCCTCTTTATACAGTAAGTTCAGTCCCCCAGCAAGTGGCACCTTACGACTCAGGACTCGTTTCCTGGGGAAATTTAAAATAAGGTTAGTGGGCGGGGCGCCTGGGTGGCTCAGTGGGTTGAGCATGGGACTCTTCATCTCAGCTCAGGTTATGATCTCATGGTTCGTGGGTTCAAGCCCCATGTTGGGCTCTGCACTGATATCTCGGAACCTGATTGGGATTCTCTCTCTCTCTTTCCCTCTCTCTCTCTCTACCCCTCCCCTCCTCTCTCTCTCTCTCTTTCTCTCTCTCTCTCTCAAAATAAATAAACTTAAGAAAAAAAGGCTGGTGGAACACACAACAGCTGGTTTCAGGCTTCATCACCTCCGTCTTCTACCACCCAGTCTAGATTGCCCTCACCCTCAGCTAGCACTTCAGCTTACCTGGAGGGGTCACCAAGACCGACCCAGACCCATATACCTGGAAGAGTCTGAGCCCCTGGTCACCCAGCACTATCAATGCATGGTGGGCACACCTGTCCACTCATCACCAAAATCATACCAAGAGACACAGCATGGGGTCAGCGGGGTGGAATGCACTCTGCCTCCCCAGTGTGGAACCTCACCCTCCTCCCTTAATGGTCAAGGTCAACTCCTCTTGCCAGGACCCTGGCCTCTTCCTCTGAGCTCAAAGGACCCAGGAGGCAGCTGTAACTTAAAGCCTAATGGGACTCCTGCTGTGTCTTCTGGTGGGTATGTTCTCCCTTTGGGAGCCAGGGTCTCTGGATGCACACAGCCTAAAGTTTCAGGACAGAAAGCACAAGCTCTCCCAATGGGTCTCTGGAGTGACAACAAGCAGGGCCACCTCTAGGCCACCTCTACTTCTACTCTTGGGTTGCCCCTCTCCCTCCCGTCTCCTACCTATTGGAGCTGCAGCCCCATGTCCCAGTCACTGATCTGGGGTGTATACCCCTTCCTAGAGGAAGGGTAGAGGCAAGAGGATGGCATCCTTTCCTTGGAAAGTCTTATCACTAATCTGGTTCCTTACGTGTACCTTTTGTTGTGTTTATTTTTGAGAGACAGAGAGAGAGAGAGAGAGAGCATGAGCAGGGGAGGGGCAGAGAGAGAGGGAGACACAGAATCAGAAGCGGGTTCCAGGCTCTGAGCTGTCAGCACAGAGCTCGAAGTGGGGCTCGAACCCACGAACTGTGAGATCATGACCTGAGCAGAAGCTGAACACTTAACCCACTGAGCCACCCTGGTGCCCTCTGACCTGTACCTTTCAACAGTCTTTCCATTGCTCTTCAGGTCAGCAAATTCTGGGTGTCCAGAGGGAGATACAGCACATTGGATCCTGCTGCCATGCATCCACATGTCATTGCTGTGGAGAGGCACTTGATCCAATCCAAGGTGACAGGATGTATTCTGTACTGGAAGGTCAAGCACTCTGAACCCTCACTGGCAGGACAGCCAGAGAGCCACACCTGGACTCTGTGTCCATTCCAGGATGTGCAAAATGGCTGGTGCCAAGGACACAAAGGACAGACTGAGGGACTGAGCCAGATTAGGAGAATGAGGAGGCCTGACGACTCAATGCAATGTGATCCTGGATGCGATCGTGGACCAGAAAAAGGGCATCATTACAGGACAACTGTAATGAATAAGATCTGTTGATTAGTTAACAGTCTCTGTTTTGGTGTTAATTTCCTATTTTTTTAATGTTTATTTTTGAGAGAGAGAGCATGAGCAGGGGAGGGGCAAAGAGAGAGAGAGACAGAGAGACAGAGAGACAGAAGATTCAAAGTGGGCTCTGTGCTGTCAGCACAGAACCTGATGCAAGGCTCAAACTCATGAACTGCGAGATCATGACCTGAGCCAAAGTCGGATGCTTAACCAACTGAGCCACCCAGGTACCCTAATTTCCTGTTTTTAATAATTATACTGTTGTTGGGGTGCCGGGTGGCTTGGTTGGTTAAGCATCTGACTCTTGATCTCAACCCAGGTCTTGATCTCAGGGGTTGTGAGTTCAGGTCCCATGTTGGGGTCTGTGCTGGACATGAAGCTGACTTAAAAAAAAAGAAAAAAGAAAAAAAATCATACTGTTGTAAAAGATGAACATGTGAGGAAGCTGGGTGAACCGTATGAAGCATTCTTTGTACTATTGTAAAAAGCAACTTTGTTGAGGTATATAATTTACATGCTATAAAATTCACCCATTTTAAATGTACAATTCAACTTCTGGTATATTTGCTCAGTTGTGCAGAGCATCACCATGATCTGGTTTTAGAGCAATTTCATCACCCCAGTAAGTCCCAGCCCCAGGCCACCACTGATCTGTTTCTGTCTTTGCTGGTTTGCCTTTTCTGGACATTTCACATAAAGGGATTCATTCCTATATTCCTATGATACGTGGTCTTTTGTGTCTGCTACAACTTGGCGTGTTTTTGAGATCTTTGTTCTCTTTTCACAAATGTAAAATTTTATCGAAACGAAAAGCCAGAAAAGAACAAAAAAATAAAGATGAATCACCACCCTTTCCAGCATGGGAGGGACTAACATACTACCAAGTAAGTGGCTAGTCACAAGAGATGGGCTCAGAGGCTTGGCATTGGTCTCTGTTGCTGACAGGCTGGACGTTCAGCAGTAACAGAGCTAGAGCAGCCTCGGTGAGTCACAGCCATGCTGCTGGCATCATGCAGAGCACCGTACCTCCCCTCCCTGCGCTACCCCCCCCCCCCCCCCGCCACCATAGCTAGTCCATTCAAAAGCCCTTTTCCCAGCACAGGAGGTTTCCACCTGACCAATGGAAGGTTTCTACAACAAGCAAGGGTGTCCACTCTGATTGAAGATCAAGGCCAGGGAAATGACCAGGCAGAGCTGTGAACCCAGCCATCCCACTGTGAGCTGGGCCTGGGGCCAGGACTCCATTTACTGTGTACCCACTTTTACTCCCCTAACCTAACCAGAGTCCTGATGACACTTGACTTCCTCAGGTATCAAAGGCACCTGTGTTCAAGGGCAATCCTAAAGCAACGCCAAGTATTCCTCTTCCTGGGGTATGTACAGTTCTCTGAGTAAATAAATGGCTGGAGGCCCCTCTGGGAAGGACCAGGACAACCATTACTGCATTCCTCACAGCCATGTGGGAGAGGCCTCCCTCATGAGATCCAGTCTCTCCTCTGGACAAGGGGTTCTGAGCCTGAGAATTGCCTCATGTCTGGGAACTGGGTAATGTTTTGTGACTTCATCTTGGGGCAGCTTCCCTCAGCCATTGGGCCAACGATCCCTTGAGTCCTTCCAGTTGTATAAAGGAAGCCAACCCCTGTCAGCTGCCCAGCCATTTGCCTCTGGCCACACCGTGGTCCATTCATAGCTCCCTAGCTCTCTGGGAGTCTGGTCCTCCCTCATGGCCTCTGAAAGGCCCGAGCTACCACCTGGTCCTATTGCTGTGGGATCCTCTAGATCCCATTGCTATCAGGGAGCCCGGTTCTGTTACAACATCTTCTTCTGTCAGTTTGGGCCCCAGAGGAATGGCCACCCAGCTTCTCAACAATGTGGTGCCTCTTTTTGGTAGATGGAGGTCCTCTGGGTCCCTTTGTGGAACATACTTGGCTGGTGGGCAGATTTGGCTGTCACAAATATAGAATTACGTCCACTCTAACACACAGAACTTAAGAAAAGTGTCTTACTGCACAGCCAAGTATCAAAAAGAAGAAATGGCATTGGGTTTGGGGGGAGATAGAACTAACAAAGATTTTGATTTTTTTTTTTTTTTTACTACTCAGAATCAAGGACCCCCTTGATCCTCCAGCTCTGAGAGTAACATGACACAGCGATGGGAATATCTGCAGCTCTTGATCTCGAAGATGACAGCAGTGGTTGGGCTCTGCCCCCCATTATAGAGAAACTGAGTATGGAACCAGGGATAACTGGCTGGCTCAGTCGGTTGAGCGTCCGACTTCAGCTCAGGTCATGATCTCATGGTTGGTGAGTTTGAGTTTGAGCCCCACATTGGGCTCACTGCTGTCAGTGCCAAGCCTGCTTCGGATCCTCTGTCCCCGTTCTCTCTGCCCCTCCCTCAGTCACACTCTCTCTCAAAAATGAGTATTAAAAAAAAAAGGCAACTAAACAGGACCTGGAGAATTGCTCTGAGGGTGAGTCTAAGGGTTTCGAGTGAAACCTTTACACTGCTAAGGACCTAGAGTATCCCTGAGTTATCTGGTCCACCTCCCTCCATTAGACACAAGGGCAGGGCTGGGTCCCAGAGAGGGGAGAGGCTGGTGGTCCCGAGTCCTACCCTCCTACCCATCATCACTGAGGTAAACCAAAGCAGACGTCCCTTCTCCCTCCACCGAAGGAAAGGGGAAAACTGCCAAAGGAAATCAGCCACCAAAGAAGTCATGTCCGGGTCCACTTCCAACCTCCCACACTGTGGGTGCAGCCACGTGAAGCCAAATGCACAGGCGGTTTCCATACTAGCAAAATACTTTTATTACTTTATAATGATAAAAGAAGGAGAGTAAAGATTTCTTTTTGGTGTATACCAGAGTTAAGGGCAGTAGGAGGATAAGGGGATTAACAGGATTTTTATGTACTTTGATGACAATAGAAAGTTAACAATATCGACTGTTTGCCATAAAACTTATCATAGCTCCCCCAAAACACATATATAAAGGATCATAGTTTTAAAATCTATAAAAGTAAAAAATATACAGTCAGAAACTCTAACGCTTATTTCCTCTTTAATATAAAATTGTAAACATTTATTTACACAAAGCAAATGTGTATAACAAAGTCCGAGCACCCTTTTCTTGTGAGTCATGGCTCCTGGAAGAGGGGATTTGCACTGAAGCGGAGTCTCCCCCCTTGACTACCCAAAAACCAGATTCATAAATAAAGCCATGGGCAGCTCCCTGGGGGGGGGGGGAACCCCAAGCATCACATTTTATTGCTCCGACACTGCAGCGAGAAGCCTGCTGTCTGTCCGGCGGCCCGAGGGCTAAGGCAGGGGCAGCCCTCCCCGGGAGGGGACAGAGGTGAGCGGCCAGGGGGAGAGCAGGAGAGGAACAAGGACTCATCACCAGCCTGCAGCCCGCTATTTTTGGTTGAAAACCCACTGAAGTCCCCCTCTTCCCCTTTAGATTGGGGAACTCACTCAGAGGGTGGAGTCTTCACTGGCTTTAGGATTCGTTCCCTTCTTTGAGAGCTAGATTCAGTAGGAGGAAGGCAGGGAGGGCGTTTAAAGGGGAAATGGCCCAGACACCACCCAAGGTGGCAAATGGCTATTAGAGAAGAGGATCTGAGGGTCCAACTACCCCCATGAAAGGCACTGCTGGTGCAAAATAATTACCCATGTGTGTGCAACCATTCATCCCCTCAAAGCCACTCGGGCTGCCCACGTGGATCTCTTCCTTGGCTTAACTCTTTACATATGACACTCCTTGAATCACCCACTTTGAGACTCCAGGGAAATAAAAATGGGGTTGTGGTTTCTCCAGGGACCACTCTACATGGAAGCCACTCTCTTCAGTGTCCTATTTTCTCTCCAACACTCTGTTTAGAAGGGTTTCGCCCTGCACTTACCATTTTGCTTTCGTTCTAACCGAAGTGCTCTCTCCATCTTTGTTTCCAGAAACAGCCCACGGGGAATACTCTGTTCTGCGGACTCTTAGCTTAGCCAAAGTCCATTAATTCACAGACCTTCAAAGAGAAATCCACTCGTCTTTAGAAAGGATGTATTAGTGTTATAAAGTCATTCTCTTCAAAAAGTGCACGTCATCTGACGAGGGAGAGAGGCAGAAGTGGTGAAACAGAGTGGAGTTCTCACCTGCGGCTCGGCCTGTGGCCTCCCTGCCCAACAGTGCACACCTCTTTCCCTCCTTCCCCCAAACCTTTGCTTTCTGGGGAGGGGACACCAGCCCCACTACTACAATGCTAGGGCTCCCTAAGGAATCGTAATGACTTTCCCCTCCAGTCTAGTAACCTGTGGCCTTAAAGAGGTTTTCCATTTGTGCTGGGGAGAGAAGGGGAGGCAGAGAGGTCATGGGAACTGCAGATGGGGTGAAGGAAAGACGTCTGTGCACAGCAACGATCACCTTCCTGACGCATTAAATACAAGTTTTGAGAGAAACTGCAGAACAGGGGGAGGGTTTACAACAAAAGGGGACACAGGAATCCCAAATAATCCATCTCGGCATTTAGCCTGGGGTCCTGGAAGCACAGCATTCTGGGGGGAGGAGGAGGAGCGCGGCTGGAGTGACCACATCTGTGTCACTAGTTCTGCTATTTCGCGGCATCCTGTTCCTTTTTGGCACATGCAGTCACAGCCTGTACTGACGGAAATGATTGCCCGGGGACCCTCCCTTTCCCCTGAAAGCGGACAAAGAGCAGGAATAAAAAGGGCTCTTAACCAAAGGAAACCCTAGGTTTCCAATGCCACTTAAAATCAATTTAAACCACCACCTATCCTAATCTGTCTTAAAATCTTAAAAAAAAAAAATCTTTTCTATGCTACAAATTGCAAATAGTTCTGCTATATAAAGTTGCAACAAAACCTGTCCCCAACACTGGGGAAAGAGGAGAAATCTTGGATTAAGTCAACACAATGGCAGAGATTTTTATGAGCCTGCCATCGTGGGGTTTCACCATTCTTACTGTTGGTTTTTTGGTCATTTGGATAGAAAACCACTCATAGAACCCTATCCTGCTGTCCCAACACCAGGCAACAAAGCCAGCAGATGGGCTGGGGCCAGCCCGACGGGCCACAACTGCTGGCTGGGAGCTGTGCACCCGGCAGACCCTGGCCTGGCCAGGCCAGGCCTCCACCCTGGGGCTCTGGCTCCACCCACCCAGCTCCCCAGGCCGTGGGCTTTTGGTCCAATGTAGTTGCTCTTTCTTGAATCTGAAAATAAAAATACAGGCTGTGTGAACATTTGAGACCACCACAAATCCTCCAGTTACTGAGGCCCTAACAGGTCATCCAGATCGTTCATCCACTCTTCCGAAGTCCTGTTCTTCAGCAGGGAGTCGATCAGGTCAGCATCTCCGGCCATGCTGGCCAGCCCACTGCCACCCGGCTGCCCGCTGTAGGCGAAGGGCAGCTCCTGGCCCGCGGTCCGCACGGGATAGGCCTGAGTGCAGTGTAGTCCCGCCCGGCTGCTCATCGATGGCGCAGGGCTCTGGCTGAAGGCCCCCAGCTCGGGTGCGGCCGGGCTCAGGCCCGGCAAGCCCTGCTGCGGGGCTCCCTGGGGAGGTGCTGGGGCAGGGGCTCCGGTCCTCTGCTGCGCACTCACAGGGGGCAGCATGGACCCTGCCGCGGCTGCCGAGCTCATGGGGGCCATGGGCCTGCTGGGCATCGCCTGGGAGAACTGCGGGCTGGACATCTTCAGGTGGGCCTGCTGCATGTGGAAGCTGGAGGCTGCCGTGAAAGGGCTCACGGTGTTGTTCCCTGGGGTCTGGCCACTCAAGTTCGGCATTCCCTGATGCTGCCACGAGGGGTTCTGGCTTCCCATGGCAGCGGACACCCTTGGGACCTGTGGCTTTGTTAAACCAGAGTTCAGGGTACCCTTATTGTGCTGCTGGGGGAGGCCGGAGCTTCCCAGAGAGTTCTGCCCATAGGCAGCGGAGACCGAGGTGCTCTGGCCCACGCCAGTCTGCCGTGGAATGTGGGCATGTCCGTTGGTGGCCTGTGGTGGGGGCTGGCCAACTATCTGGGTTATGCCGGAGGCCAGGCCATAGAGACTGCTCTGTGGCAGGCTCTGGGAGCCAGTGAACTGAGCCACACCCCGGTCCTGCTGGCCTGAGTTTGAGGGGAGAGAGGAAACCGAAGTGTGTCCAGGACCCATTGACATCAAATTCCCGGCCTGAGAAAACGCTCGAGAACAGCCGGGGTTTGATGCACCCAAGTTGTTCATGCCAGGCACAGCAGCAGAGGACCCTGGAAGACAGAAAAAAGTCAGTCAATCAAGCTGGCGTTTCCTGGACTGCCGCTGCGGAGACATCTTTAGGACCCAAGATGCAGCCGTTATTCTCTGGCATGAAAGACAAAATCAGAACACTGGACATCTTATCGTCCATGGAATCTCAAAGACGACAGCCCTGGGAGTCAAAAGGGAAGCAGGTTTCCCACAGGATGGAATGGAGGCCAGTCTGGAGCAATGAGGAATTCAAGACAGGCTCAGAGGAAGGGGCAAACACCCCAGGGCAGCAGAAGCCAGGAGACTCGATGATTTAACCTTCCAAAGCCCACCCTATTTCTGCTCTGTGGGAGGTCCATGCCGGCCCTGGGGACTCCCAGACAGATCCAGCCCAGGGTCTGCCTTCAGGAGGCAAAGGCTCCATGTGGTGTAACAGGGTTACAACAACAGCTGGGCAACAGGCCATGTGAGTGCAGGGGTCTGAAGGGTCAATGCCTGGGAAGATTTGGGGAGGGCTTCAGAGAGATGGTGACAAACACACTGGCTTTTTTTAAAAGGGCTGAAGAAACTTCCTCTTGGGGTACCTGGGGCGCTCAGTCGGTTAAGGGTCCGACTCTGGCTCAGGTCATGATCTCATGTTTCGTGAGTCTGTGCCCTGTGCTGGGCTCTGTGCTGACAGCTCAGAGCCTGGAACCTGCTTCAGATTCTGTCTCTCTCTCTCTCTTTCTCCTCCGCTCGTGCATGCTCTCTCTCTCTCAGAAATAAAGACATTAAAAAAAATTAAAAATAAATAAATAAATAAAAGGGTTGAAGTTTAGCAATTTCACCATTTGGAGAAAGAGTATCCTAGACAGAGAAGAGAGTGTGTGCAACGGCATAAATTTACGAGAGGCGGTCTATGTGGGGAGCTCCATGGCCAGAGTGCAGGGAGGGCATCCCACTGGCTAGAGATAAGGCTGGAGAGATAGCCGTGGCCAGACTCAGAAGAGCTGTGGCTGCCACGTGGAGGACACAGTTGCAAAGTCCCAGGGTAAGTGGACCGCAACAGTGGTTTGGGGGCTGGGTGGGGGCTGCTCAAATCAATCAGGGGAGGGGTGTACCAGCTATGGCACCATGGGAGTGAAAGAGGGAGAGTGTGAGATCCTGTTCTTGACACCACCGAACAACAAGGGGGCTGAGGGAGGGACTGAAAGCAGCAGATGCTGACTGATCAGTGGCGGGCACTGCATGGGGGAGACGGCCGGGAACAGGACAGAGAGGTCCTGTCCTTAGGGAACCTGCTGTCTGGGGCTCTGTCTTAAGCAACGGATGCACAGTGACAACACTCACCAAATGGGTTTCTGTGGGTCGGGGGTGTACTATTCAGGGGCTGGCCATGACTGAGCTCTTTGTTCCTCCTCTCCCTCTCTCCACCAGCACTTAAGAACTAGGCTGAGGGACAGAGGAGGGTGGAAACAGTCTCCTTTGCTCCCGGTGACAGCCCAGAACCATGTGAGATGCGATGAAGGCAGGAAGGCTGGCTGAGGCCCAGGCTCCTGAGAAGCCCGCAGACTTCAGCTCCACGGTCTGGTCAGCACACACATAAAACTCCACCTAGGCTCCTAGTCAGGACACAGCCATGGGGCGCCTAGGTGGCTCAGTCGGTTAACCAACTGACTTCGGCTCAGGTCATGATCTCGCAGTTCATGAGGTTGAACCCTGTGTCAGGCTCTGTGCTGACAGTTCAGAGCCGGAAGCCTGCTTGATTCTGTGTTTCTCTCTCTTTCTGCCCCTCCCCCACTCATGTTCTATTTCTCTCACTCAAAAGTAAACAAACATTAAAAAAAAAAATTAAGGAGCACACAGCTGTGCTCAGCTTTCCCTGGGACGCTTTAGAGTGAGAGTCATTGACCAAAAAAGGGACAGGTTTTGAAGATAGGCCAAGAAGAGCTAGAAAGGCAGGTGCAACCAGGTTTTACCGCTTCTGTCAACTGGCATATCTATGAGTTTCTGGAGTGAGGCCTGAGCAAGGGCAGTCAGGTTCCCTTGCACATCTGAGCTGCATCAGCCAAGACCTCAGAGTGTTTCCTGCCCCTCTGTGGTCAACTGTCGGCAGCTGATGCTGCTGTCTGGGACACCGAAGTGAGCGGACAGGAAGAGAGAGCAGAAGCAAAAGGCCACACAAACTACACTTAGTCTCTCCTTATCTGGAAAATAAGAGCATCATTTTTTTGAAGGCACATAACGGCAGGAGCAAAGAACCTTCTTAAGAATTACAGAACCCTGGGGCGCCTGGGTGGCTCAGTCGGTTGAGCGGCCGACTTCGGCTCAGGTCACGATCTCGCGGTCCGTGAGTTCGAGCCCCGCGTCGGGCTCTGTGCTGACAGCTCAGAGCCTGGAGCCCGTTTCAGATTCTGTGTCTCCCTCTCTCTCTGACCCTCCCCTGTTCATGCTCTGTCTCTCTCTGTCTCAAAAATAAATAAACGTTAAAAAAAAAAAAAATTAAAAAAAAAAAAAAAAAAGAATTACAGAACCCATTTCCTGTTGATAAGCTAGCCTCCAGCTAGAAATGATTATGCTTCAAAAGACTGTGCAGCCAGAGTACTGACCAAGGTGGTCTGCCTCTGTGACCCTCTCCTCCTAGCCTGCAAGGGAACTAGAAAGCCAGGCTCCATAGGCAGACCAAGGTTTACATAAGCAAGTCTATTTAGCCCCCAGCATATAGCATGGCAGACAGCAAGAAGCCAGCACGAGTGGAACGGACCACCTGCTCTGTCCTGTGCCTGCCTCCCCTGCCCGACTCTGCCGCTTCAGACATCCCCTCACCTGTGAACTGTCCAACCTGCTGTGGGAAGGTGCTCTGGGTTGGGTCTTGGTACTGGGGAGGTGGGCGCGTGAGGTGGCGCTGAAACTGCTGTTTCTCCTAGAAAATGCCAAGAACAATAGAACAGTACAATAAGACCCACATGGAACAGAAACAACAGTTACATCAGAGAAAAGTAAACTGCTATGGTTTGTTTCTCACAGATGGGTTCCTGTGAAGGTAACGCTCATGGTTTCATTTGGGGGATTTTTAATAAATTGTAGGAAACAGAAGGACGGGGCAGATCTAAGGAGCAATGATTAAAAAAAAAAAAAGTGGCGTATCAGTTTAAAAAAATGTGGGGAGGGCAGATCGGGGAAATGCAAATCAAAGCCACGATGATCTACCTCTTCACACCCACAAGGATGGCCAGGATCAAAAAGACAAGTACGGCAAAGATGCAGAGAAACTGGCACCCTCACACGCCACTGTGGGAACGTGAAACGGTATGGCTGCTCTGGAGAACTGTCTGGCAAGTCCTCACAAGGTTACACGTAACAGCCACCATATGCCCCGGCAATTCCACCCGTACGTACACACTAAAGAGAACTGAAAACTTATGCCCATAAACACGGAAAACAAACCAAATGTCTATCAACCGATGAATGGATAAATCAAATGGAGCTTTTCCAAATGACAGAATATGATCCAGACATAAAGCAGAGGCGAACGCTGCCACAGGCCACAACATGGGTGATGACTTTTATTGGGCAGGCAGTTTCTTTTTAGGGGGTGAAAACTGACGAAGTCGACTGTGGTGATGGTTGCATACCTGTGTGGATATACTAAAAACTACTGAACTGTATACACTTTAAGTGGGTGGATTATATGTCACGCGAACCATATCCCAATAAAGCTGTTATCTTAAAAAATGGCAGAATGGGGGGGCGCCTGGGTGGCGCAATCGGTTAAGCGTCCGACGTCAGCCAGGTCACGATCTCGCGGTCCGTGAGTTCGAGCCCCGCGTCAGGCTCTGGGCTGATGGCTCAGAGCCTGGAGCCTGTTTCCGATTCTGTGTCTCCCTCTCTCTCTGCCCCTCCCCCGTTCATGCTCTGTCTCTCTCTGTCCCAAAAATAAATAAACGTTAAAAAAAGTTAAAAAAAAATGGCAGAATGGAACACCTAGGTGGCTCAGTCGGTTGAGCGTCAGACTTTGGCTCAGGTCATGATCTTCGCATTGGGCTCTGCACTGACAGTACAGAGTCAGCTTGGGATTCTCTCTCTGCTACCCCTCTGCTTGCTCAAAAATAAATAAACTTTAAAAATAAATAAATATCTGTAATAAATACAAATATTATATACATGTGGCAGAACTGAGGCAGTGATGTGGGCTTCAAAGTCATCCTCAATCACCTTCATCTTCTGGGTAGATGGTTTTTCTGTTAGGACTTTGAAGATGTAATTTAAAATCCTGAGAACTCTCGTAACCTTGGTGACCAAGCGGGTGAACTGCAGGACTTGGAAAGAGATTGTCGGGTCTGATTCTAGAACTCTAGGACCTCAGGGACATTTTCATTTCCCTCTGTTGTATTCTGGCTTCTGACAAACTCTGTATTTACAACAAAGCTGGGACCCACAGTGAACTGGCAGACCAGTGAGCTCGGTGCTGTGGCAGTTGTAGACAAGGGACGTGGAAAAATGTCCCTAACAAATAAAGTTTTAGCTAGAGATTTGCCTTCACTGATCACCAAGTGACATTAAAGCTACTTCTGAAACAGGCCACCATTGTCTGAGAAATGCCACACTCCTGGAAAGGGCTTTAAGATGGCAAACGACATGCAAATGAGCGCACATGCACACATCGGAGCGGAGCACGCCTGTGTGCACACAGAAATATGCTAAAGCTGAGCGCGCGCGCGCGCACACACACACGATGGAGCTAGCAGCCGCGGCAGTGACTGGGGAGGCAGGGGAGAGTGGGGGTGCTGAGGGGTCACCTTCCACCTCCCACTTTACCTGTTCCGCCAGAAGTTGCTGCTGCCTTTGTAAGAACTGCTGTTGCTGCAGGTGCTTCTGTTGCTGCTCCCTCTGTTTCTGTTGGTCCAGGAGCAACTGGTGCTGCTTCATTACTGCTGCCTGCTGCTGGCTACTGAGATAGGGGGTGCTGCTGTGAGTGCTGGCCCCGGACGCAGCTGGTGGCTGGCTCCCCACGCTGGCAGCCTGGGCTGGCACAGGGACGCCGGGCGGGTTCTGCTCCTGTCAACACAGGTAAGAGGGCCTCAAGTCAGGGAGACATGGTGAAGTCTGTGAGCCCCAATCAGGGCAGACGAGCTGTGCCCGGTGAGGGCCTGGCTCCAGGTTCTCTCTTGAAGTCTCTGCTTCATTCCAGGCCAGGCCAGAGACCAAAAGAGCTAACACCTGGGCATCCAGCCACAGCGGTGAACAGTCAGCCACTAGCTACCTGTCAGCTCTGCGGCTCCTACGGTTCACCAGCGGCAAAGGTGTGATTTTACATTTAAGCTCATATTTGCATGCTTTAGTTCCAGAATGCAAATGGAGCCTCTAAATGCTCACTTTCTGGAAAGTGTGAGTACATATGGGTTGCTGGAGGAATGCCCTGAGGAACTATGATTGATGGAGATGCCATGTTCCAAGTGTACAAACCTTGGGTCCCCAGTGGTGGGATGGTCCCTGAACTGCCTGAAATTGTATCATGTGTCCATTTGTGTATGGCATTTTCCTGAGAAGAGACTGCTTGGCTTTTGTCAGATGTTCACACTCAAAAAATACTAAGTGTCAATGAAAACTTTAATAAATATTCTCAATTATATGGACCAAAAGTGAGAGTCAGGTCAAAGGCTATATATACAATATTATCCTGTCATGACTTTTAATTTAAAAGGGGAAAATTTAACTCAAAATGGGAAAAAGGTAAAAGGCAAAGATCATTTAAGCAAGTTCAACTTTTTGAGCTCCTTTCTAGTCCTTGTATGTCTATACATTTAATCTTTACAAGAATCTAACCTTAGAGCAGACAGCTCCTGAGGTAATATCCTCACCCCACGCACCAGAAGGTTATGGGCCAGAAGGTTTGTGAGGCCCTAAGTGCTACTGAAGTGGCAGTTACCACCATTTTTTTTTTTTTTTTTTTAGTTTATTTATTTTGAGAGAGAAAGAGAGAGAGAGGCAGAGACAGAAAGAAAGAATCCCAAGCAGGCTCTACATTGTCTGCATGGAGCCCAATGTGGGACTCAATCTCACAAACCGTGAGACCATGACCTGAGCCGAGATCAAGAGTTGGACACTTAAACCGACTGAGTCACACAGGCGCCCCTGATTTTTTTTAAGGATGCTTTTAGTGGCTATGTAGCAGTTTACTGGCTGAAATAAGTGGAGGTATCAACATTTACACATGTACTCTCCTGCTGACTGTTGAGAAATGCTTAAACAGCTTCCCAGTTTTTGGCTATAAGAAATAATGATGCAATGAGTATCTTCTATATAACTTTCCTATTTTTTTTTTTAAGGGATGATTTCTTGCAGAGGTATCATGTGTTAATGCTTATTAATACTTTTATGGCTAATGAAAAATACTGGGACATGTGGGTGTCTCAGTTAAGCATCCAACATTTTTTTTGTTTGTTTTTGAGAGAGAGACAGCAAGAGCAAGTGGGGGAGGCACAGAGAGAAGAGAGGGGGAACAGAGGATCTGAAGCAGGCTCTATGCTGTCAGCACAGAGTCCGATGTGGGGCTTGAACTCCTGAACCGTGAGATCATGACCTGAGCCAAAGTCGGGACGCTCAACCAACTGAGCCACCCAATGCATCTGACTCTTGATCTCAGCTCAGGTTGTGATCTCAGGGTCAAGAGCTCAAGCCCTGCGTTGAGCTCAATGCTGGGCATGAAGCCTACTTATAAGAGAAAAAAAAAATTATATATATATAATGAATTCATATATATATTATATATATATATATATGTATATATATATATATATATATATATATATGAATATGACACCAAATTACTTCCCACAAGCATTGTGCCCATTTACACACCCTCACCAGTACAGGAACATCAATTTCCTCATTATTATTACCAGCACTGGATTTTTTAATTTTTAAAATTTTACAAATACACAAAGGTACCCACAAGGGTATTCACTATAGCCTTGCCTATAACCAGGAGACGATGAAGTACACCAAAACAAAGGGCACGTGCCATGGGCCACAACTGTTGTCACACAAGTGTTAACAAGTATCAAGGAATCTACACATGTAGACGAGGAAGACAGTCTGGGACATACTGTGGAGTGAGGAAAGCAACTGTGCTCTACTCTATCTTGGAGGAAGTCAAGGAATGACCCCTAGCCAGGCGAAAGTTGCCAGGGAAGAGACATTTTAGAACATACTTGAACAGGAGTAGAAATGCAAATAACGACCATGATAAAACTGGTACTTGATCATTCTCCACCCTACAGAGCTATGTGACTCTGCTAGGCTTGAGCGTCACGACTAAATAGATGCAGTTTAGATGTGCTGGGGAACAGCTCTCTCTCACCTTACTAAATCTTAAGGTACTTTGAACACAGAAATCTGAAAAGTGGTTTAAAAAAAAACAACAGGGGAGCCTGGGTGGCTCAGTCAGCTGAGTGTCAGACTCTTGAGATCGGTTCAGGTCATGACTCACAGTTGTGGGATTGAGCCCCACATCAGAGCCTGCATGGGATTCTCTCTCTCCCTGTCTCTCTCTCTGCCCCTCCCCTGCTTACTCTCTCTCAAATAAACAAACTAAAAAAAAAAAAAAAAAAAAAAGGCAAAGCCTCTAAGGAGCACATTAAATGTGATCGTGATCTTTATCTGCAAAATACAGCCATAAATGACTTACTTTAAGTTGTGTGGCATGCAAGAGACACTAGACAAAGTACAGTGTCAAATGTATGGAAATTTGAAACCAAGTTATACTAGGGAATTTTACCCGATTTTCATTTATTCAGAATCAACCCTGGTTTGCCTGACTTTCACTCTCCAGAGACCCAAAGGATGACCGTAGCTGCTCCCTCCCACCCTCTTTGTCCCAACCACCGGAGACCTAGTGACCACAGGGATGCAGAGTGACAGCGAGGGAAGCCACGTGCTCACCTGGCTAGGGGGAACCAGTGATCGGAAGGGCATATTTCCTGGCTTTGGTTTCATCAGAAACAAGGAATTCTGCTCGTTGCTCAGATGAGGCAGCTGCTGGGGAAGATAAGCCATGAGGGCTGTCTTGCTCTGGCTGGATGCAGGGCCACCTTGCCCACAGTCTGCTTTGTAATGAGAAAGGGGTTTGGTGTTGCCATAGTCCAGCACCGACCCTTGGTTAGTCACGGCATTCTGATTCAAGTTACTTGGCGGCTGGTGACTCAGCAGGTTCACATGGCTGGGCTGGAGGTAGGGGCCTCCGGGCCGAGGGGAGCTCTTGTTCACACTGGGCATCATGAGCAGTTTGGAGTTGGTGAAGTCTTGCTTGTAGCCAGGAGGGCTGGCGGGCTTCTCCATGGGATAAGGGACGTTTAAGGGGCTGTGGGAGGGGCCTGTCTGCTGCCACGTGGACATCTGCCCTGGGGCCGGTGCAGGGGTGGCCTGCTGCGGGTTCTGGAGCATCTGCTCCCGCTTCTGCTTCGCAGCGATCTGCTGGAGCTGGTGAGCAGAGGATAGCTCTGAGGCCCCTCCCGGGCCCTGGCTGGGCAACACCACACTGGAGAGGGCTCTTTGTGCATTCTGGGCCTGGGCTGATGCCGGCATCAGGTTGGGACTGGGATTGTCTGCCCCGGGCTGACCAGAGGTGTGGAATAGAGGCTGAGCGCCCCCGAGGCTTGGTGAATCTGTGCTCACAGGGCCGGCTGAAGGCCCCATAAAGGTCTGTCCTGCAGACCCTGCCCTCACTTGTGGAGAGCCTAACTGTTCTTGTTCAAAGGCTGCTGGGGAGAATTCTGTCTTAATATTAATGTCCTGTGCCAAGGGGGTCTGCGTGGCGGAACCAGAACACTCTGGGTCCTTCTTTTCTTCAAAGTCCTCATTAAACAGATCCTTCATGTCTTCATCGGGCACTGACCTGTTCAGCTCCTCGATGAGCTCCTTCCACTCTTGCTCGTTAAGGTTGAGGTCAGGCATGAGGTTGCTTTGAGATATGGAGCCTCCGGCCCCCGCGATCATGCAAGGCAGGTCATCGACGGGCTCCTGCTTCAGTTCTTTATTCAGGCTCAGAGGAAACGGCTCACCAGGGTTGCTGCCTCCATTCAAGTGGAGGCTGGAGTCTGCCAGACACTTCTTACTGATGGAGTCAAGCCCCAGTGAGTGCTTCCCACTGGCCTGCAGGGCCTCTGCGCCAGGCTTGTCAGGCTGCCCCAGGGGAGAGGCTGGAGGCAAGCCATTGGAAGCGACAGCTACTCCCAGAGGGGCCTCTCGGCGGGTCTTCTTGTGTCCAGGAAAGAGGTCTCCGTAGCCATTCTGTTGCTCGCCATTCTGAGGGGGGGTGGTGCTATCAAGATTTCTCTTCACTGTGTCATGAAGATGCTGCAAAACATGGACAAGAGTGACTCAATACACAATGCCATGGGTGAGGGCCCCCCCCGCCCCACCGCCACTTTGAATGGTGACTTAAATCTGGGGCCCAGGTCCCTGTAGTGTGCTCCTGTTGATTCTCTCATCCAATTTACACCCCCCGCTCCTGGGAACACAGCCCCGCTTCCCCTCTGGGTCTGCCTCTCCTCCTCCTAGGTCCCATGGCTTTGCCTGAGTCAGGACGACTGGCTCAGCTCCAGGAAAACAGCCTAGCTTCAGTCAGTACATCAGTCCCTCGACTTCTGCAGCCCTCTCTTTTTGAAGGATACAAGCCTGATGCTGCCCACAGCCACCTAGTCTGAGGGTGTACCCAAGACTGGAGTCAATGAGAAAGAACAGAAGATACCTGTATGTGCTTGAGGGCATCACACCTAAGTTCTAGATCTAGTTGCATGTGAGACCACCCATGCCCATGGACTTTTCACTTAGAGGAACCAATAAAACTCCTATTGCTTTAAGCTGAAGAAGCCATGGCTGCTTTACAGGCTCTTTCTCAGGCCTTGGTGGGGGGTGTTGCACAGGCCACTTTTCACGCCCCACCCTGCCTTTCAAGGAGCCGTTGCCTGCCTCTACCCCTTCTCCCCATGCAGGGCTGCTCCCTTACATCCCCACTCACCTCCCTGCCAACCCTAAGCATCTTCCAATCCCCCATGCCCCGTCACCAGCTCCCACAAAGCCCACCACTTCTTACCAAGACTATTCCTTTGAACACAGCCAGTCTGTCTTGCACTGTTATTCTTGCCTCCCCCACCCCTGATACCATTCCCCTCAACTAAATTTGTTCAGTAAATCCTATTAATGGTCTACCTTGTGCCAGGGACAAATGTTGTGTGGATATCAAGACAAACGAGGTGGTTACCATGGTCTTCGTGGGCTTCCGGTCTTCTAGAACATGGGACATACGTATAAAGACATGGCTACGGAATAAGACAAATGTCCCATACAAGCAACAGGGCAAAAAGCACCCTGAGATGAGAGTTCAGGAGCAGGAGTTTCATGAAGAGAACATAATAATGTGAGTGGGGAGAAAGAACATGGTATCTTTCCGCTATTTCCCCAGCCTTGTTTTCAACTCTTAGGACATGACTCTGACTCTTCTGTTACCAGAGGTGCCTACTACACCAAGCCTCTAAACACAGTGCTGCTCCTTTCCTATGTTTACTTCTGTTATGTTTTTGTCCTTCACCATCTGCCAGCCCCTATTCCATCCCTCCTTCCCTCCCACTGACCCTAAGCACCTACACTGTGCTATTTGCAAAGTTCCAAATAATAGCTTTCGTTATTATCTTTAAATAGGTTTCAGAGGATCCATGGCATGCAGCGCTCTGCGCTGTTGTCCTCTGGCTACAGAGAAGGGCTGCACTGACCCACCACAGCAGGCCTTGGAGCGTGAGTGCGTGAGCGCTCTGACCAGAGGATCCTGCCCAAGGCAACTCCCTGGGCACCACCAGCTCACAGCAGCAAACTACATCCTAGATACAAATGCACAGTGAGCAAGAAAACAGGGAGAGTTACTTTCTCAATCCAGAGCCCCAATTCCAATGTTCCCATTCCTTTTGAATCCCCACTTCCAAGACTTTCCTGTTTCTTTACTGTTAAAGCTGACTGCACAGTGCTCTATATATCCTGGCTGAGTCCATATTTCTCTAAATCCGTATCTGGGGGTGCCCGGGTGGTTCAGTCAGTTAAGCATCCAACTCTGGCTCAGGTCATGATCTCATGGTTCTTTGGGTTCGAGCTCCACATCGGGCTCTGTGCTGACAGCTCAGAGTCTGGAGCCTGCTTCAGATTCTGTGTCTCCCTCTCTCTGTTCCTCCCCTGCTTGCACTTTCTCTGTCTCTGTCTCTGTCTCTCTCAAAAGTAAATAAATTTAAAAAAAAGATTAATAAATCCATATCTGGGTACACAAGTTAGCTCAGAAAAACTAAGAAATAATAAATAAATGGAACTGTAGGGCAGAGGTGTAAGTAAAACGTGATCTTAGGACCCAACAACAGGACGTCTGCTTTACTTTCATGCCAGTCAGTTCTTCTGCTTCCTACTGCCACCTAGGGGTGGAAGGGGGAAAGGGGACCAGGCTCTTACAATGGACCCTTTCTCTGTAAGATCTGAAAAGTTTATAAGATCTGAAAAGTTTCCTTTGGGGAAGGTAAATTCATAACCATTTAATCGGTCACAAGGAAATCAAAATGAGTTGTTGTTTTTTTTTGCATTTTTATTCTATTATTTTCTTTTTGGAAAATCATTTGTTCCTCAGCATCAGCTTTGTGCTGTCTGTAAACCTGGGAGCTCAGTTTTCCATTTTCCAAAGGGGGAAGATGGAAACCTAAGAGGTCAGGGCACTTGATGAGTCAGCTGTTTGTCCCAGATTAGAAACAGAATCCTTCTTTGCCCTAACAATTATAAAAACTACCACTCCCTCTTTCAATATCCACATGCAAACAGCTGCAGTCAAGTTCCAAAGTAACAACTCAATTTTGCAATGCCATTACTTTTAGCCAAAGGAAACACCGGGCCATTTTCTCAACTGCTCACAAAATGTAACTGGAATGATGTAGGCGGGGTGGAGAGTGTGGAATGTGGTGGCCCTGGCAGATTTTTAAGCCTTGAACGTTTGCAGGAGTGCCTGATATGTGCAGGACACTGTAGAGGAAGATGAAGATGAAAAAAACATGGAGACTAATCTCCAGGAATTTACAACAAAGATGGGAAAACAGTCTGAACAGATTATAAATTACATAAGAACAAACACAAAGCTATAAAGCACACAACCGGCTGCCATGTATGAACACACATGCTTGCTCTCAGCATTTCTGGTACTTCTGAGTGCTAAGCTCAGAGGTACCTGTCATAACTACCAAATGGTCTTAGGTACACAGGGTTCCAGGAGGATCTAGTCCTGGGATAACTCCATCTGGTGTTCTTTCTTCTGCAAGGGGGTTTTGTTAAAGGACACCACACGCCTGATGGTAAGCTGGAGGCCGTGCATGCTCACCCAGTCCTTCTCCCACAAAGCGCCTTGCAGGCCTGGCTCCCACCTCAGCCTCTACCACCCACCATCTTCTGCTCCAGGAGAGTGGCCCCGGATAGCAACGCTGCTCTGGGTCAAGCTGGAGTACCCGTACCCTGTGGACACCAAATCAGTATCCTATCATCTCCCTTCACCCTATCTGGAGGCGCCAGACTTACAGCACAGTCCCTCGCCTGGTCTCAAGAGACTTCCACCATCTGCCACTGAAATTCCGGATGCCCTTTTTGGTCAAACTAACCAAACACCTATAATCTTCCACGGAGCTAACAAACAGATGTGGGGTGGCTCTTTCATCCACATTCCTTACACACAGGCAGCCACCAGTGCTTTCTTACCCTTCTCACTGGGCATTTGCTCTTCCTCCACCTCTCTCCTGGGTCATCCTTCTATCGGCCAACCACCACCCACCCCCACCAGAGAGTCAGGACCCTGACCCGCTGCAACATGGCTTCCACCATCTGGGAAGTTGACTGGATATTGAATGGGGGGTGTGGGTTAGAAGGGAGAATTTAGGGCTGCTTTTCCGGAGGCGAGCAATCATCTTGATGCTGTCAAACACATTCTACATTTTCAGTGTTTTCCTCCATCATCTGCCTGTTAATAATTCCCTGCATCTTTAAAGTTCTCCTTTCTTGGTCCGCCTGGGTGGCTCAGTTGGTTAAGCGTGTGACTCCATTTTGGCTCAGTTATGATCTCATGGTTTATGGGCTCAACCCCATCGTCGGGCTCTATGCTGACAGCACAAAGCCCGCTTGGGATTCTCTCTCTCCCCCTCTCTCTGCCCCTCCCGTGCTCACACACTCTCTCTCTCTCAAAATAAATAAACATAAAAAAAAAAAAAAGTTCTCTTTCCTTGTATTTCTTTACCACATTATCTTGCTTTCTCTTCTACTTTTCTGGTTGTTTCTTCTAGTCTTTTTTGAGGTAGGTCTCCCCTTTAAACGAGTATGGGTTCTCTCTCTTCTTTTCACTCTGCACACACTGAGTGATCTTATTCACCCCCATATCTTCAAATCCCTATGGCTGAACATCACACTCAGAATAAACCCAACTGCCAGGGATCAAGTGCTGATCTATCAGCGTTTGCCCCCATCCAACCTCCTTTCACATGTTCCACCCTTATCCCCATTGTACAGCACGCCTGAGTCACACCAGCCTTCTTCTAGTTCCTCAAAGGTGCCCCCTCCTTCCTGCCTCAGGGCCTTTGCACTTGTTCTTCTCTCTTCCTAAAACACTTCTTCTCCCTGATCTCCCTAGGGGTGGCTTAGCTCATAATTTGGGTCCCTTATCTCCTCAAAGTCATTCTCCCAATCATTCTCCATCCTAACTCCTTGTTAATTCCCCCACTGGAGGCACTCACATGAATGCACCTAGCTTCCCCTATTAGAATGAAAAGCAGAGACCCAGTACCTAGAACAGTGCCTGGCACTCAATAAATATTTGTGAATGAATGTGCTCTCTCACCCCCCATGTCTACAGAGCTCCACACTCCTGTTTGTCCAATCACCTACTTGGTATGTGGGGTGTACCACAGCTAACTCAGACTTAATCTGTCCAAACCTGAAGCAGCTTCTCCTCAGTCCTGTTTTCCTTTCTCTGCTCCTGTCTGATAATGTCACTACCATCCACCTAGTCACATAAACCAGAGCCAGAGAGCTGGTCTAACCCTTCCTTCTTTACTCCTCGCATCCAGTCGGTCCCTGCGTCCTACTGAGCTCACCACCTTAGTTTTGGTTCTTTGGATCTACGCACTTCTCTCCATTCACTAAAACCAACTTCTGATGCTTGAATCATTTTAATCACATCTAAAGCTAGTCCTGTTGCAATCTCCACCCTCATCCATGTTGTGCCCTATGGTTAGAGGGAGTGCACCGAAGGGCAAATCTGACCCCGTCACCATCCTCCTGCAAGTTCGTCAATGGCACCCTGTTGAGGGTTCATCGGCCCTCAGGTCTTTGTAACACAGAGCGTGGCTCCACTGACCTTCTGGCTCTGGCACTACTAACCCTAACCCTAACCCTAACCCCATCAACTTCCTAACCACACCCATGCTGTATGCCAGCCAGTGGTGCACCTTGCTGGAACACCTCAATCCATGTCAGGTAGCAACTTTGGTAATGCACTAATCTGAGCCAAGTGCCAGAGGGACTCATTACCTCCCTGGTGGCCTTGCTGACCACTCAGCACCTGTGCTTAACTCCTCATGGTGTCAGAATCTCACTCAACCTGCAAATGCACCCTGAGGAGGAGAATCACTGTTCCTGCTATACAGCAGATGGAAGTCAGGTTACACAAGGCTTCCCATGACATGAGCATTCGTAGGTCATGGGGAGGATCTGCTGCCATCCTCAATCCTCCTGGCCCTGCCTCCCTCCTGGTCAGACTGGGGCAGGCCCAAAGTAACTCTGCTTCCACCTATGAAGCTGAGTGAGGAGTCTGGTGTGAAACACAAGCAGCAGGGAGTGAGTCAGAGCTTCAAACTGTAAGAACACCACCCCTATGCCAAGCACAAAGAATCCCATCAAGCTGCTGTTACCAGAAAAACGGGCTGTGCCATGATGGTCTCTCCCTCCCTTCCTCTTTCTCTCTCTCTCTCTGTCTCTCACGTGCGTGCGCATGCACGCATGCACGCACACACACACGGGCATAAATGATTCTTTGTAAAATACTTTAAGTTTTATTTATTTTAAATGTTTATGTTTGAGAGAGACAGGGTGAGACTGCACAGGCGGGGAAGGGGCAGAGAGAGAGGGAGACAGAGGATCCAAAGTGGGCTTGCCAACATCAGAGAGCGTGATGTGGGGCTCAAACCCACAAACCGCGAAATCATGACCCGAGCCAAAGTCAGACGCTCAACCAACTGAGCCACACAGGTGCCCCACTGCTTCATAAAATATTAAAAAAAGAAAAATATCACAGAACCACAGAATCTGCTACTAAAGATTCCACTTTTAAGATACTATTGGTCTTAATAGTTCAGAATTGTAATTTATTTTTTTATTTTTTTAAAGTTTATTTTTATTTTGAGAGAGAGAGAGAGAAAGAGAGGGAGAGAGTCAGAGAAAGAGGGAGACACACAGAATCCAAAGCAGGCTGCAGGCTCCAAGCTCTGAGCTGTCAGCACAGAGCCCGACATGGGGCTCAAACTCACAAACCATGAGATCATGACCTGAGCTGAAGTCAGACACTTAGCCGACTGAGCCACCCAGGCAACCCTGAATTGTCAGTAATTTAGAAGTATGGTGAGTACTAAAGAGATCTGTAAGCACTCCTCCTTGCCACTGAATCCACCTACAAGGACATACTGAAAATATCAAGTTCTAAGAAATGCATTTTCCAGAAAACTTTATACTTTGGGATCCAGACATTTTTACCATCATTTTTAAAATTTTTTATCTTTAACAAATTACAGGTTCATGTATCTACTAAAAAAAAAAAAAAAAAAAAAAAAAAGAATTAGAGTTCACAAGAAATTGGAAAGAGAGTACAGAGAGGTCCTGTGTATCCTTCACCCAGTTTCCCCCAATGGTTCCCCTACACAGTACTCACCAAGATCCTACTATGTGCCAGACGCTGCCCTATACAAGTTGAGCATAAAATAATGGCCAATTCAGATAGGCACAAGGTTTTTACTACACTACACTCTGACAAGGCATTAGGCACTGGGGATAAAAAAAAAAATACTTCCCACTCCTACTAGCTGGGATGTGATGATGAAGCTATGGAGGCAGCAGGATGAACTATTATGGGAGGAAGGAGAAGGGCACTTGAGTTAGGTACTGAAAGAACAAAGAAATAGGAGGAAGGCATACCAGGCTGAGAGGCAAAGGCAAGGATACACAAATGAGCACTGAGTAGGAGTGGACAGAAGGAGGCAAGCAGAAAAAATGACTAGTAGTTTAATGTTGCTTAAGTGTAAATGGCACAACAGGAAGTGCTGAAAGAGAGAGGCTGTGAATGGACTGTGATGGCCCCAAAATGTTATTTACTAATGTGAAATTTCAAAAAAAGACACAAAACTAGAGAGAACAGTATACTGAACCCTCATTATGCTCCTCACCCAACTTAAACAACTATTAGTATTTGGCCATTTTGTTGCATTTCTACCTCCCTATTCCCCCCCTCCCCCATCCCTGAAACTGGGTTATTTAAGAAACAAATCTTGGGCACAGTATCATTCAATCCACAAATACTTCAGTAGGTATCTTTAAAAGGTAAAATCTCTTAAAAATATACATGTGTGTATAACATCACAATACTGTTACCACACCTAACACATTAATAATTATTATCACCACCTCAAAGACATTAGGATGGCTACTATGCAAAACAAAACAAAAAAACAAAACAAAACAAAAAAGCCCACCAAATGTTGGAGGGGGCTGTGGAGAAACTGGAACCCTTATGCACTGTTGGTGGGCATGAAATGGTGCATCTGCTGTGGAAAACAATATGGTGGTTCCTCAAAAAATAAAAACACAGATTTCCATTTAATTCAGCAATATTGTTTCTAAAAGAATTCATTTCCAAAAGCACTGAAAGCAAGAACTTGACAAGGTATTTGTAGACCATGTTCATAGCCGCATATTCACTGTAGCCAAAAGGTCAAAGCAACCTGAGTCCATCAGTGGATGAATGAAACAAAATGTGGGCCATCCACACAATGGAATATTATTCAGCTCCATGTTGACAGCAGAGAACCTGATGCGGAGCTCAAACTCACAAACCATGAGATCATGACCTGAGCCGAAGTCAGCCACTTAACTGACTGAGCCACCCAGGCACCCCAGGGAGGGTTATTTTGGAATAATACTTGAGCTCACTTAAAAAACAGCAGATAATTAATTATTGATTAGACCAGATCTCTCTAAAATGCTCTGGAACTCTATGATTCTGTGCAATCAGGCATTTGTAGATAAATATGACAAAAATGCACCGTGAACTACTGAAAGCATAAACACCATGACGTTGTCATGTATGAGGAAATCTTGACTTAATGGAGGGACCGCGTGTGTAAGAGTGATACCCTTCCCTTCCAAAGCCACGCCCTCACTGGGTCCTCTATCCCATTCCTATGTGGCCTCTTTAAGGGTCTTGCTCATTCCATTACCACCTTTTCCTCTGTTTTCCATCCATCTTCCTGTTTACCAATTCTTTCCTCCCCTAAGCACTGGCAACACTCCGTGCCTCCCATCTTTTGGCCCCCATCCTACTCTACGTACCATCTGGCTCAGTGTTAAGGGTATAGCGAGGCTGGGTTCAAACCCTGGTTTAGTTGCTTAATTGCTGCGTGCTCACAGGCAAATTACTAAGCATCTCAAGAAGCCCTGTGTCCTCATAGGAAGAAGGGCTGCTGCTGGTGGGGCGTGGGCACCACTTCCTGGGGGGCTGTGAGGCACATCACTACTGCTTACCGAGCAGCTGACAACGTTCTCACGGGTCAGCCCATCCCCTCCCTTCACTTCGGAGCTTCTTCAAAGATGGATCGCTACTTTGCCGTATGAACCAAGGTGACCTCCTGGATCTTAAATCCAAGGGACACTTTAAAACTGTATTGACTTAACCTCTCTGAGGCACTGAACTACGATGACCACTCCTCCCTTCTCTAAACATCTTCTCCCTTAAGGCCCATGAGATGGCTCTCTGGACGGCTCTCCATGGCTGCCCTCTGCAAGCTGCTGCTTCTCCTGCTCCTGCTCCTGTGATGTCTGTCGCCCACAAGGCCTTGGTCCCTTTTCACTGCTGTCCTCTCCCTAGGTATCCCATCCACACTCGGGGCCTCGGCCACAGCCTGGCAACTTGGCACAGGGCAGGCACTCAAATATTTACTGAATGAACATTTCCCGGATCTTCATCTTTGTGTCCAGTCCTCCGTCCTGTGCTCTAGATTCACATATTAGACTGTAAACTGGGAAACTTCACATCGCCACATGGATACTGGGCAGGATGTCCTCCAAACTTGGCTCTTCCTCTCATGCTCACCCACTAGGTACCTGGCTCAATCCTTGTCCTCTGCTAACTCTACCTCCTAAATTGATCTCCAGTGTCCAATCCCTCCACACGACCACACCTCCCTTTTAGTTCAACCGCTCATTTTTTTACCTAGATTACTGAAATAACTTCATGCTGATCTATTTCTATTCTCTGTTCTAATCCATCCTTTATGTTGTTATCAAAGTGATCACTATAAAAACACACATCTGAACCATTTTTAAATCCCTTATTCCCCCCCTTATTCACTTACAGATGAATTTCAAATTCCTTACTCTGGCACTAAGGGCGTGTTTGATCTGACCCCGATGAGCCTTTCCATTTAGTCCTCTGCCATTTCGTTGGGGACCCAACTTCAAGTGAATTTGTTTCAGGACTGAGAATATACCTAGCCTGGTGATCACCTGCGAATCCTGTAAGATTGAGTTCAAACATCAACTCCTCTGTAGTATTTTTTCCCTGACCACCTGCCCCACACCTGGTCAAGTTCCTTATTCCATCCCTAGCACTCTAACAAAGCGTTGTATGCACTACTTACATTCCATACTCACAGTGAAGCACTGGAGTCATACTGTAAATATGCACTCATCTGTTTCTTTTAATCTCCCCGCGCCCCCCTCCCCCCAGTCTGTGGAGGACAAGAACCTTGCCCTTTTCATGCCCAGGGCCAGCGAGTTACAGGTACCCAATGACTGTTTCCAGATTAACCCTCCCTCCTCCTTCCCCATGACTTCCCTTCACGGTCACTCAACTGTTCTTTAGCCTCAAGCACATCTGTCTTTCAGTTTCACGGGCTCTCTGTGCCCAATAATGGAGGCAGTATTAGTTCACTTAATCTTCATGACAACCTACCGGGTCGGTGCTGTTACCCCAATTTCAAGATCAAAGCACTGAGGCTTAAAGAAGTTAAACCCCTTGGAAAGTGAGCACTAAACCAGGATTTGAACACAGATTTAGTTGATTCAAAGTCATTTCCCAAAGTCCAACTTAGGCGACTCAGTCAAATGTGCCTCTTTTTCATCTCAAAACTTCCTAGAGTTTTTACTTCTCTCCCTCTTCTCTGAGAGGAAAACATCTCTCCTTGCAAATGTTAACTGCTCTCACCTGCACCTTCCTACTTCTTTTGGATCTGCTTCATCTGAGACTTTCTCCCTTCAAATTATTCCCCTCCAGGGGTGCCTGGCTGGCTCAGTTGGTGGAACATGTGACTCTTGATCTCGAGGTCAGGAGTTTGAGCCCCATGTTGGGTGTAGAGCTTACCTCAAAAAAACAAAAAACAAAACAACTCCCCGGGGTGCCTGGGTGGCTCAGTCAGTTACGCACCCAACTTTGGCTCAGGTCATGATCTCATGGTTAATGAGTTCAAGCTCTGCATCGAGCTCTCTGGTGTCAGTGCAGAGGCCGCTTTGGATCCTCTGCTTCCCTCTCTCCCTGCCCCTCCCCTGCTCACTCAAAAAATAAACATTTTTTAAAAAAGTATTCCCCTCCTCACCTCAAAAATAACTTCAATATTTTGTTCAGAGCACTGGTTCTCAAAGTGTGGTCCCAAACCAGTAGCATGAGCATCACCTGGGAACCACCTACTAGGAATGCAATTCTCAGGCCTACTCCAGATGCCCTGAGTCAGAAACTCGGGGTCGGGCTCAGGAAACAGTTTTAAACAAGTCTTCCAGGTGTAACCATATTAAAAATAAACAAGTGAAGCTAATTTTAATAACATGTTTAAACCCAATATATTACCATTTCAAACGTAATTAATATTTTAGAAGGAGAGATTTTGCATTCCTTTTTGATTAGAAGTTTTCAAAACTCAGTGTTTTTTATGTTTGGCACAATACAATTTGGACTAGGCACACTTCAAGCATGTAACAGCCCTCTGTGGCCGGTGGCTACTGTACTGGACAACACTGCTCTAGGAACTGACCTTGAATGTAAGTCTTTAGGACAGTCCTGAGACAAAAGGAAGCACCTCTGACTTGGCTGCCTGCTTCAGGCAGCAGGCTCCTCACCACACACAAGGCTCTCCTCAAAGCCTGCCCTCCTGCATCAGAAAGCTGAACTTCAACACACCAAGCCCCCTTGTGCTTCTGCACAGGCGGCTTCTTCGCTGAAGTACTCAACCTTGCCCCTCCTTTCTGTTTCTCCCAAACTCCTTCTCATGATCTTATTCAATGTATTCTGCAAAAAGCTACTGAGAGCTCACTGAGTCAGCCACCATCTGGGCCCCAGGGATACAGCAGAGAACAAAACAGACAAAGCCCTTGCTCTCCTGGAACCTACATTCTAGTTGCTTGTGCTCCCAAGTAAATAAAGCACAGAAAGGGCATTTGCAGGGCTTACAATTTTAAAGAAGGTACTCAAGAAAGGCTTCACAGAGCATGAGCAGTTTGAGCCAAAGTCAGCAGGAGATGAGAGAGTGTGCCATGGCTACACCTCTGGAAGAGGGTCCAGGCTGGGGGAAGAGTGGCATAGAGGCTGAGGGGGTGTGTGTCTCGTGGTGGTGTGGGAGAGGGGACCTGGAAGAGGGAAGAGAGTGAAAGCAAGAGAGGGCAGGAGGGACAGGGGTGCCAGACTGCACAGGGCAGTCTAGCCAGGTGGACCCTGCCTAAGGGTTGGCTTTTTCCTTGGGTGAGATGGAAAACTGAGCAGGAGAACAAGATCATTCTGACTGCTGCACAGAGAGCAGACTGTAGGAGGGCTAGGGCAAACAGGGAGACTGAGTAGGAGGCAATATTCTAGGTTAAAAAAAAAAAAAAAGATTGCTTAGACTAGGGTGGTAGTGAAGGGGCCAATTCTGGATGTATGCTGAAAGTGGAGCTGCTGAGGTTTGCTGACAGCACTTGGCCCAAGGGTCTCCGGGAGAACAGTGTTCCTGGCAGGCCCATGTGTGGCTAGAGTGCAGTGAATGATGGCAGGTGGCAGCAGAGAGGTCCTGATGAACTCTCAGGCCAGTGATGGGGAGAGGCCATGGGTCTGTGGGTTAAGGATGGAGGCTGGTGGAGAGTCGGTTTTGCCACGAGTACAGGGAGCTGTGGGCATCCCCCTGCACTTAACAGCAGAGAGCACGTAGTACCCACACCCTACCATCCTCCCCAATTCCCAAAGGTGACTGGAGAGTTTGCCACTAGCTTTTTGTACAGTCCTCTGGTGTGGTACATATGACAGCATAGTGATGGCTGTCTCTGCATCTGTCTCTGTCAGCTCCTAGGGTAGGGTCACTCCCTCATTCACCTGTCTTTCCAGCACTAGTCTTTCCAGCACCAGAATGAGACCTGACTTATCACCAGTGTTCAGTAAACAGCTCTCCTAAATTCTGCCTGTTGGTTGGGACTGGCTAGTTTGCCAAACCAAAACAACATCCCATGGTTGGCAAGATCTTCTGGCAAAAGTTCACACCTGATTAACAACAACACATAAACAAACATTTATGAAGAAATCTCCTAGGGGTGGCCCTGGCTGGCTCAGTCATAAGAGATTCTTGATCTCAGGGTCATGAGTTTGAATTGGGTGCGTTACTTTAAAATACATACGTACATAATAGCTCCTAAATCAACAAGAGCAACCATTTATTAAGCACCTATTCTGTGCAAGGCCTAGCAACTCTGCAAAGCAGGTGTTGTTTTCACCATTTCACAGGGAAGGGAACTAAGGCTTGGAGAGGGTAAGCAGAGCAAAGAGGAAGAGGATCAGAGGTAACTATAGCTCAGAAGCAGTGCCAGTGTGTGTGTGTGTGTGTGTGTGTGTGTGTGTGTGACAACTTCTGAAGACATAGTAGAGAGCAGTGTGGGGTGTGAGCTACACACATCCACCTGCAGTGTCACAGCTCCCGGGAAGGCTGGCTGCCTGCCATACTGAAGACTGGCATAGTACCCAGAACTCACATAAATTCTTAACTGTCCACATAACGACTTATACAGACTTCATCATATGATCAAGTGTAGCACATGCATGTGATCAAGTTGTAGCACACCCAACTTATCACACAGATTCTAAACTTTCTTGAATAAAAACACTGAGGTGAAATAGACAACCTGAGGCAACTTGAGGCAGAAACCATAAATGGAATCAATGCAACATTAACAGTACACCTATTAGGCAAGGCTCCAAAGGGGCTGCAGCTCAAGACCTCGGCATATTTGGAGCTGTGGGTTAGCTCCATGTCTGATGTCCCCTGCCACTCCTCTACAACTGCTCTGGCAAGGTCACCAATGAGGCCCACGTGGCTAAATGCAATTTCTCAGCTACTCCTAGCCCAGCAGGGACTCTCCTGATCCGGGATCAGGAAACGGAATCTCAAAAATCAGAAACTCTTGACGAATCAGAATTCATCCCTAAATCTTCAATCAACCAATCACCATAGCCTGTTCATTTTACCATCTCAATATCTCTGGACTCCGGCCTTCTCCTATTTCCACACCACCACTTTCTAGTTCCTCCTAGTCATGTCTTGCCTAGACCAATAAAATAGCCCTTCTCTACTACTTATGTTCACCCCCAATCCTTACTCACCCACTGCAAAGTTTTGTTTTTTTTTAATGTTTGTTTTTATTTTGAGAGACAGAGAGAGAACCTGTGGGGGAGGGGCGGAGAGAGAAGGGGAGAGAATCCCAGGTAGGCTTGGGGCTGTCAGCGCAGAAGGTGGCAAGGGACTGGGCTTGTAACCATGAACTGTGAGATCCTGACCTGAGCCAAAATCAAGATGCACATGCCCAACTGAGCCACCCAGGTGCCCCTGCAAACATTATCTAAGGCACAAATTTACTCAATCATTCACAGTTATTTAAATCCTTTAACTGGCTCTTCACAGTACATACAATCAAGTGCACAGTACATATATCATATACTCTCCACAGTACATACAATCAAGTGTAAGCTCCTTGCCATGGTATGTGCAATGGTTGATTTTGTGCATCAACTTGACTGGACCATAGAGTGCCCAAATGGTGGCCAAACATTATTCTGGGTGTGTCTGTGAGGGTGCTTCTGGATGAAAATAACATTTGAATCAGCAGCCTGAGTAAAGCAGATTGCCCTCAGTCAGTTGAGGCCTACTAGAACAAAAAGATGGAGTTAAGAGGGAACTCTTCCTGCCTGCTTGCCTGAGCTAAGACAAAGATTTTCCTGCCTCTAGACTAAAAGGGAAACGCTGTCTCTTTGTGGGGGTCTCAGGCCTGCCAACATTTGGACTGGAACCACACCACTGGTTCTCCTGGGTCTCCAGCTTGCCAACTGCAGATCTTGGGACTTGTTAGTTTCCATAAATGCATGAGCCAATTTATTATAATCAACCAACCAATCAATCAATATCCTCCTCCCCCATATATATATGAGGGTTCTGTTTCTCCGGAAAACCCGAATACAGTTTGTAAGGCTTTTAAGAGTTGACATGTTTATGCCTGCAGGTTTATTGCTCAACATATTCTTCTCATATTTTTATTTTGCAATTAACATTTGTGGTTGTTGTGACAGGTATTATACATATATGCATACGTAACAGTGCAAAGAATAATGACAAAACCAACACCATTTTCCAACTGGGCAAGAAACACTTTAGAACCATAGCACTCAAAGTGTGGTCCCAGGACCAACAGAACTGGCATCACCTGAAAGGTTAAAAACCCAAATCTCAGTCTCTGCCACCTCTGCCTTAGAAATCTGCATTTTGTTTTATTTATTTATTTTTGAGAGAGAGAGAGAGAGAGAGAGAGAGCGCGCGCGCGCGAACGCGTGCACAAGAGTGGGGGAAGGGCAGAGAGAGAGGAGGGGGAGGAAGGGGGGACAGAGAGAGAGGGAGGGGGAGGAGGAGGGGGAGGGGGAGGGAAAGGGAGAGGAGGGAGGGAGGGAGAGAGACAGAGAGAGAATACAAATCCCAAGTAGGCTCTGCACAGCCAGCGCAGAGGCAGATGCAGGACTCCAACTCACAAACCTTGAGTTCATGACCGGAGATAAAACCAAGAGTAGAAGTTAACCAACTGAGCCACCCAGGTGGCCCCAGAAATTTGCATTTTAAAAGGATCTCCAAGTGATTCATATGCACATTAAGCCTGAGAAGCTCTCCTTATAAATTTCTGTACCCTCCCTCTTCATGCCACAAGAGATAATACCCTGGTTCTGTGTTACTGGATTTTATTTATAGTTCTACCACCTTCACATAATCTCTCCCCAAACAATATACCACCTTAGTCTCAAAAACAGAAGGCAAGCACACACGAGCTGTGCAAGGAGAGGGCAGCACTGCCCCTGCTGGACAGAAGCTCCAGGAGAGGGTGAGGAGAGCACTCTCCGGGTCGTGGGCTGACTTCCCCTTTGCTGGGAGCTGACAAGGCCCCTTCTGGGGAAGTGACAAGCAAGGTCACAAGGGAGTCTGGGGAAACACAGGGCTCTCCACAGCCAGGCGCCAGGCAAGGCTGAGGTGTGCACCAGGCACCAGACAGAAGTATGGTCGGAGGGAATGGCCTGCCCTGTACTTTCCACTTCGGAGCCCGCCATGGCCCTCTGGCTCTCAGGGAAAAGCTGAGAACTTCCAGGAGTGATACGTGTGTCCTCAGCAGAGCACGAGGAGAGAGACCCTCAGCAGCACATGGATGAGAATGTGGGCCAAGCTCTCCTAGGTGTTCTGTCTTTGGGTTAAGAGGATGGTCCAGTGGAAATGTATGGGGGGCCTGTGTCTTAGCGATGACCGCCTGTCTCTTGCGTCACACGGAGGCAAGACTGCTCAGCTACCCTCCACATCTGGTGCAGAACTGCTGTCCCGGGATCACTTTTTACCATCCTCCAAGGGATTCCCTCTTCATTTTTTTCTATGTTGGATCTCCTCTTTTCTGTACCCCATGTCTTACTCTTTTTTGACTTATCCTTTCAATTTGGTGGAGTACATCTTGCAGTAGCTTCTTGAGAAAGGATGTGTAGCAGTTAAATTTTTAAAAATCTTTATCTCTCAAAATGACTATTCTATACTCATTCTTGTATACTTTGGCTAGGTCTAGAATTCTAGGTTGGTAATCATTTGCCTTCAGAATTTGGAAAGCACTGTCTTTTTGCTTCATACGTTGCTGTCATGAAGTCCAAAGGGATTCTGATACTTGATATGTGACCCAGTACATTCTCTACCCTAGAAACTTAATCTTTTCTTTAAACTCAGCGTTCAGAAATTTTATGACTGGAATGAGTCTATTTTCTTCCCCACTGCTGAGCACACAGTGTGTCCTTTGAATTTAGCAACTCATGTCCTTCAGATCTCAAATTACTTTATTAATCATTTCTTACCTTGTTTTCTCTTTTCCTGTAATTTCTTTTTAAAGTTTATTTTGGGAGATAGAGAGAGAGAGAGAAAACACGCACGCACAAGCAGGGGAGGGGCAGAGAGAAGGAGAGACAGAATCCGAAGCAGGCTCTGTGCCATCAGCACAGGACCAAACGCAGGGCTCGAAACTCACAAACCCTAAGATCGTGACCTGAGCCGAGACCAAGAGTCAGACACTTAACTGACAGAGCCACCCAGTGCCCCCTTTCTGTAATTTCTATTATTCAGTTGTTGGACTTCCTACACTGTCCTCTTGTTTTCTTTTCTATTTTCTGTTTTGTCTTTTTTACTTTACTTTTTGGGAAAATTGCTTTCCATCAAATTGCTTTCTGAATTTTCCAAAATTCTTGTTCCATAAATGTAATACATCCTCTTAATCTCTCTCAATGATATTTCATTGGCCAAAATAAGTCCTATGTCCAAGCCCCAAATCAAGGGATGGATAGGTATACTCTGTCTGCTATGAAGCTATGCCAAGGGTGTGGGTTTATAATATGATCTACAGAGTGAAGAACTGAGACCAAACACTTAACTGACCCCCCTACCACTAAGGGCTATGACATACTCCCAAAGGTAACAGCAACTCGTTTTAGCAGTGATAAAGGATAAAAGTCAGGGGACAGGCGGAGGAGGGAGGGCATCAATAAGCAAGTAGCTGTATATTTAAAAAGTGCTACAGGGGCTCCTGGGTGATTCAGTTGGTTGAGTATCCGGCTCTCGATTTCAGCTTAGGTCATGATCTTGTGGTCTGTGAGATCAAGCCCTGCATCAGGCTCTGCAATGACAGAGCAGAGCCTGCGTGGGTTTCTCTCTCTCTGCCCCTCCCCTGCTCACGCTGGCTCTCAAAATAAATGAACTTAAAAATGAAAGAGTGCCCCCAAGTAATTCTGATATATATGCCCCTCTGCCCGACAGAGTGTGTCTTTACTATACTAGATAATGTATTAACCGGCAATTTGTTTCCCAAAAAAACCTAATTTTTGTAAACTTCTTTCCCATGTATGATCTTATCTGCACAACCTAAATGGAAAGATAAACAGCTTTGGTACTGGATTTTGGTTTGAATTCTTGTCCTACCACTGAGCTGGCAACCTTGGCATGTTAACCTAGGAGTCTCCCTTTCCTTACAAGTGAAAGTGGATGCAATAATACCTACCATGTGAGATTGTTGTGGAGACTAAATGACAATATATTTAAAGAGTCCAGTCCTTTTAAACTTTTCTTTTGACATGACAAGCTTGACCACTTGTACCAAAGCAGATCCAACTGGATGCCATGACCCCATGCTAGGCACATCACACAGAAGTACCAGAGGTGGCTCAAGGTGGAATCCCAACGTGGCTGCCCCTTTACATAGTAGACCACCTCCAGCCAGTCCAGGGCTTCCTTAATGGAAAGGTCCTGATTATCATTAGCCAATCAGCAACACAAAGTCTTTGCTTTCCAGTCAGGGAAGAGATGGTTTGTGGTCTTCTGGCTTTAAAAAAAACCACCCTAGTTTTCTTCCCCTGAACCACATCCCTCAGAGCCTAGACTGTGCTAGTATGGATTTTCTGCTTGGAGGTACACTTTGCCACTTAGTTTACAATCTCTGGTCTCCTAGAATTTTTTTTTTCCTTAACATCTTATAAAGATGAGGAAGTTGGGGCAAGACAGAGTAAGTGCCATGCCTTAAGTTATACAATTACTTTAGGCCAAAACAGTCACTGCATTCAGGTTTTTTGATTCCAGGCCCATAACTAGCTTCATCCATTTTGTATGCAAATCTCGAACTACCTTCTTTCCCTGAGACACAGGCAAGACATACTTGTTTTAGTTTTGTTTAGATTACAAATTTTTACTCATAACTAACTATACAGTAATAAAGATGCACTATAGCAATAAAGAGACACACATATGAAGTTTTTCCTTGTTTTAGATTTAAGCAGAGGATCACAGAATCTCACATCTTTCCTTGATTGGTTTTTAAATGACTCTGCTCTAATTTTGCTTATATGCCCTTAAATAAGAATCCTTAAACTGCAGGGTACCTGGGTGGCTCAGTCAGTTAAGCATCCGACTCTTGATTTAGGTTCAGTTCATGATCTCACAGTTTGTGGGACTGAGCCTTGTGATGAATTCTGTGCTGACAGCTCACAGCCTGCTTGGGATTCTCTCTCACCCCCTCCCCTGCTTGTGCTCTCTCTCTTAAAATAAATAAACATTAAAAAAAAAAAAAAAGGAATCCCTTAAATTGCTAGAAATTTTCAGGGCATATGGTTTGTAAAACCATAGCTTTAATCTTGTAGCTAATTTTTAAAAAACTGTGGTAAAAACCCATATCAGAAAATATGCCATGAAATCCTAACCTTTTTTAAGTGTACAGTACACGTTGTGCAATTGATCTCTACAACTTTTTCATCTTGCAAAACTGAAACTCTGTATCCAATTCTGTATCCAACACAGCTCCCCCATTCTCTTCCCTTTAGCCCCTGGCAACTACCATTCTATTTTCTATTTTTAAGAGTTTGACTATTTAAAATATCTCATACAAGTGGAATCATGCAGCATTTGCCTTTTTTGCAACTGGCATATTTCACTTAGCATAATGCTCTCAAGGTTCATTCCTGTTCTAGCATATGACAGGATTTCCTTCCTTTTTAAGGCTGAATACTGTTTCATTGCACATATACACATTTTCTTCATCCATTCCTCTGCTGAAGGATACTTAGGTTCCTTCTACCTCTTGGTTACTGTGAACAATGTTGCAATGAACATGGGAGTGCAAATCAGGGCCTACAGTCTTAACCTCTACCAACTCCACTTCTGAAATGATCCCAGCCTAAAAACATACAGCTTATGATTCTCAGTTCAGAGCTCCATCCACAGTATCATTAACATTCATTGAATAAACGCCTGCTGACTATCAAATATGGGGCAGGTGCTAGACTCTTGGTCTTGCTCTCAGTTTGCTCATAGTCTAATGGAGAGCAGCAAACACACTAATTGAAGTTCAATGTGTGATGGTGACAGTGGTTGAGCGCCCAGCTCAGCTTGAGAAGGGACTTATAAGGAGTCCTGGAAAAGATGACACATTGGCAGAATTCTGAACGATGAGGAGCTGTCAGACATTACAAGACTGGGGAAAGATACCTGCAACGACACCAACAGAATTTAGACCATTTTCAAAGAACTGCGTTCAGAGGCATCTGCGTGGCTCAGTTGGTTAAGCATCTGACTCCTGATTTCAGCTCAGGTCGTGATCTCACAGTTTGTGAGTTCGAGCCCCACATCGGGCTCTGCGCTGGCAGTATGGAGCCTGCTTGGGATTTTCTCTCTCCCTCGCCCTCTCTGCCCTCTCTGTGCTCGCGCACACACACTCTCCCTCTCAAAATAAATAAACAAACATTAAAAAAAAAGAAAAAAAGAACTGTATTTAAAGTATTTGGGGGGATCTTGAGACTGTGGCACATGGGCTTCATTCCTATGGTACCAGATGTCACATCAATGACATGTTCCACTGATGCTGCTCCCAATGTTCACCATTCTCTCCTGCTGCTCTGCTCAGCCACATACAATAGTTCTCCACTGACCTTAGGGCCTTGAGCACTCATATGGCCAATGTCTGGCCTGTGAGCTAGGGTGCTTTATTTATTTATTTATTTATTTTTAATTTTTTTTTTTTAACGTTTATTTTTTTTTGAGACAGAGAGAGACAGAGCATGAACAGCGGAGGGGCAGAGAGAAAGAGAGGGAGACACAGAATCTGAAACAGGCTCCAGGCTCTGAGAGGCCAGCACAGAGCCCGACGCGGGGCTCGAACTCATGGACCGTGAGATCATGACCTGAGCCGAAGTCGGACGCTTAACCGACCGAGCCACCCAGGCGCCCCTAGGGTGCTTTATTTAAAAAAAAAAAAAGAAATTTTTTTAATTTTTATTTCTTTTTAAGAGACAGGGAGACAGACAGAGACACAGAGTGCTAGTGGGGGAGGCTCAGAGAGAGAGAGGAAGACCCAGAATCTAAAGCAGGTTCTAGGCTCCGAGCTATCAGCCCAGAGCCTGATGCAGGTTCGAACTCACAAACTGTGAGATCATGACCTGAGCCACAGTAGGATGCCCAACCAACTAAGCCACCCAGGCACCTCACTGGGTGCTTTAAATTCAGACATACCATAGAGTGGGGAGCAGGAATTGTGATATTTTCCATTTAAAGACATCACTCTTGGGGCACCTGCGTGGCTTAGTCTGTTGAGCGTCTGACTTTGGCTCAGGTCATGATCTCACAGTTCGTGAGCCCGAGTCCCACGCTGGGCTCTGTGTTAACAGCTCAGAGCCTGGGGCCTGCTTCGGATTCTGTGTCTCCCTCTGTCTCTCTGTCTCTCTCAGTAACAAATAAACATTAAAAAAAAATGTAAAATAAATAAATAAAATAAAATAAAGACATCATTCTTCCAACCTCAAGTAATCAAAATACATACAGCTCTTTGAAGGAATCCTTCCTGAGAAAGCAGAAAGAACATAGGTAAGAAATTTGAAGATAATACATGTTATTTGATGCAGGTGACGAAACTCATGACAACACCCCATGCTCTTTAACTTTCTTCCTTAGAATTCAGAAGTGAGATGGTAGTCATGGGGATGTACGTTATTATGTGTGTATTTGGAAAAATACAGTCTAAGTTTTTCTGATAGAACACGGAGTCTGATTTGGCTGATTAATTTGACAGTAAATATTGGTTTTGGCAGTTATGTTACACGATAGACACTTTCCACACTTCTTATATATTAAACAAGATACAGTTTGAAGGTTTTGATGAAAATATAAAGCAGAAGTATTTTATCAAAAATACTGTACTGACAAAGATGTACAAAATGAACAGTATTTTGATTCACCCAACCAATTTTGAGAATATTAGGTTAAACAAGATACCTCTAAAAAAAACAAAAACAAAAACAAAAACAGGTCTACTCAATAATCAATTGATCAGACTTGATAAAGCCTTTTTGTTATATCTCTAAGTAAATGAGTAAGTGAATGACTAATGATGAGATTAAACCTTTCATAAGCCAAAATGTTTCTAATTCTTTTTTTAAAAAGTTTTCATTTAAACTCTAGTTAACATACAGTGTAATATTAGTTGCAGGTGTACAATATAGTGATTCAATAATTCCATACATCACCCAGTGCTCATCACAAGTGCACTCCTTAATCCTCATCACCGATTGCCCCCATCTGCCTCAGCCCCTCTGGTAACCATCAGTTTGTTCTCTATAGTTAAGAGTATGTTTCCGGGTTTGTCCTTCTTTTTCCTCTTTGCTTGTTTTCTTTAATTCCACATGAGTGAAATCGCATGGTATTTATCTTTCTCTGACTGACTTATTTCACTTAGCATTAGATTCAAGAGTATAATTAGATCCAAGAGTATAATTTCCTCCTTTCTTTTGCATTTATGTAAGGATTTCTGGGGCTTAAATTTATAAAAACAGAAAATAGGAACAGAATTGAGGACTCTCATTTTTGTCAACAATATTCACCTGTGGTTACATGAACAAATCGAGGCAGGGGAGACCCATTCATCTCACCAAGATAAACATTTCTAATAAACTTGTACTCTTTTTGCTTAATTATTTATAAAAATGTATAATGCATTTGTTGTTTGTTGTGTACTAAATTACTATAACCTAAAACTTACTGAAAGGAGCACCTGGGTGGTTCAGTCGGTTAAGTGTTCAACTTCAGCTCAGGTCATGATCTCGTGTTCTGTGGGTTCAAGCCCCATGTTGGGCTCTGTGCTGACAGCTCAGAGCCTGGATCCTGCTTTGAATTCTGTGTCTCCCTCCCCCTCTCTTTGCCCCTCCCCCGCTCAAGCTCTGTCTCTCTCAAAAATAAACATTAAAAAAACAAAACTTAGTGAAATAAGAAATATGTAACACCCACAATCTTATAAATGCTACATATATTCTTCTTTTGTATAAATTAACCTTTCTTAAAAAGAGCAAAAATATCCCTAGAGCTTTATGGTCAAAGTAAATTGAAAAGTCTTAAATTTCTATTTTTATACCTTTCTTTTGTTGCCAAGAAATTTGCCAGTGTGATAAAATAAAAAGACTTTTTAAAAAAGCATACATTAAGTTAGAATTAAAACAATGTGAGGCAAGTGTAAAAGAAATCCAAGTTGGAGGAAAAGGAAGGATTTACAATTTCTATGAAATGGGCGTCTGGGTGGCTCAGCTGGTTAAGCATGTGACTCCTGGTTTTGGCTCAGGTCATGATCTCATGGTTCGTGAGTTCAAGCCCCACATCAACCTCGGTGCTGACAGCAAGGAGCCCACTTGAGATTCTCTCTCTCCTCTCTCTTTGCCCCTCCCCGAGTGCATGTGCTCTCTCTCTCAAAATAAATAAACTTAAAAAAAAATAAAACTTCAACAAAAGCATTCTTTAAAATGTAATTTTTTTAAATGTTTATTTATTTTTGACACAGAGGGAGAGAGAGCACGAGTGGGGGAGGGGCAGAGAGAAAGGGAGACACAGAATCCGAAACAGGCTCCAGGCTCTGAGCTGTCAGCACAGAGCATGATGCGGGGCTCGAACCCACGAACTGTGAGATCATGACCTGAGCCAAAGTCAGACGCTCAACTGACTGAGCCACCCAGGTGCCCCAAAAGCATTCTTTAAATGGCTGATGAAAGCATACTGCTAAGGTATTTAGATTCCACAGGCTACATTTTAAAAAGTGATGTAACCATTTTATTTTTAAATGTTAATATTTATAATTCTCTGGAAGTTACATCCCTGAAACTATAAATAGCATTTTCTGTCTTTTCTTTTTAAAATAGCTGACTCATATTGAACATATGTAGCACTTAGAAGGTTCTGTGCTAAATACATTTCTTTTTTTTTTTAATTTTTAAAATTTATTTTATTTTTCTTTTTGTTTTTTTTTTAATTTACATCCAAGTTGGTCAGCATAGTGTACATTTCTTATTTCATATATTTCACTTAATAAATCGAGTTATAGTAATTTAGTATACAGTTAATCAACACAATGAATGCATTATGATTTTTGATAAGCTTAAAAACTTGGGATGAAAAGTTTTAGATGTCAACATAAAATGTGTTGAGGGGGTTCACAGTGTTGCAAATTTATTTAGTCCAAATGCCCAGTATCAAATATATGGCTTTTCACCATATGACTCCTAACGTTTCAGCTTCAACTTCTAGCTTCTGGCACTTAAAGCCCCAAATCCAAAGAACTACTCACTGTCATAATTTCGTGCTTCTGCTTAGTTTTCCAAAGGGATCACACTCCTATTAGATGCCCTGTGAAATGAAGTCAAGTCCCTATGCATATTAGTGTATGAAAGGTTTGGAAAAGCCCTAAATAAAGGAAACTGTTTATGGGGCTCCTGGATGGCTCAATTGGTTAAATGCCTGACTCCTGATTTCAGCTCAGGTCATGATCTCACAGTTCGTGAGATGGAGCCCTGCAATGGGCTCCGTGCTGACAGTGCAGAGCCTGCTTGGGATTCTCTCTCCCTCTGCCCCTCCCCCACTCTCTCTCTCATCCTCCCCTTCTCTCTCAAAAATAAATAAACTTAAAAAAAATTTTTTAATTAAAAAAAAAGTAACTTGTTTAAATTTGTTTCTCCAAATCTAGAACTGTTAGTAGTCTGTGAAATTAATGTTCCATTGAACACCTTTCCAGCAAAGTGCCCAGAAAAATCTTAAGATCTAGTTTAAAAGTCAAATCTTGGGGTACCTGGGTGGCTCGGTCAGTCTACTCTTGATTTTGGCTCAGGTCATGGATCTGGGTTGTGGGATCAAGACCCATGTCGAGCTCTGCACTGGGCATGGAGTCTGCTTGGGATTCTCCCTCTCCCTTCTGCCCTTCCCCACTCCCCTCTCTCTCAAAATAAACTTTAACAAAGTAAGTAAATAAAACCCGATTAAAAAAAAAGTCAAATCTTTAAAGCCTTCCAAACTTCACCTGAGAGGCATCCTTTCTCCAGTATTCCCACAGGTTTTGCAGCCCTCAACATGGCTGTGCAATTACTAGTTTTCCACCTACTCCCCATTAGGCTGCATGACAAAGGTCCAGTACCATGATGGTTCCTGGCTCCCAGCAGGAGCTCAAAGTGGTTGAACCAACAACCAAAGGAAAGCTGGAAGTGCAGGAAAGGAGTGGACAATGGACAGATTTCTACTTCAGATGACTGGGCTACAGGAAATATTCACAAGGAATAGAAGATTGGCAGAAACAATTGAGAGTCCATTTTGGACGTGTGGGATATAAAAGTGGAAACATCCAGTAGGCAGGTGGAAATATGGATCTGAATCTTGGAAGAGAGATCTGGAGATTTAGAGAATCTTATTTTATAGGTGGTAGATGAAGCCATGAAATAAACAATGACATGACCCAGGAAAACATGACTGAGCAGAAAGAGTAGAGAATGGAGTAACCTGAGGAACACCCATTATCTAAAAAGTGTGCAAAGAAAGCTTCTCAAGCCAAAACACTAGGATTCCCCTTGATTCCCCCACTCTCCTGCCCCGCCCCCCCTCCAATCCATCTGGTCCATCACTGAGC
The DNA here is from genome assembly GCF_014898765.1 of Herpailurus yagouaroundi. Lineage (NCBI taxonomy): Eukaryota > Metazoa > Chordata > Mammalia > Carnivora > Felidae > Herpailurus > Herpailurus yagouaroundi. Next base: position 729,824 of record NW_024412423.1, read on the forward strand.
CCTGTCACCTCTCCCTTTGGGAGCTGTACCAAACCCATCTCCTTCTCTCTGTCTCCACTACTACCACCAACCCTAGTCTAGACCCCTGCGAAAGCCTTAACTGCATCCACTCTTGTGCATGCCACCCCAAGCATTCTCCACATAGCACCAGAAAGGCCCTTAAAAAATAAATCACGCTGGGGTGACTCAGTAGGTGGCTCAGTCGGTTAAGAATCTGACTTCAGCTCCAGTCATGATCTCACAGTTCATGAGTTCAAGTCCTGCGTTGGGCTCTCTGCTGTCAACGTGGGGTCCTCTTCCGATCCTCTGTCCCCCTCTCCCTGTGCCCCTCCCCTGCTCATCCTCTCTGTCAAAAATAAACATAATAAAAACCAACAAGTCACACTTCTTAAAATCCTAACTGCTCCCCACTGCACTTGATCTAGTTGTCCTCACCTACCTCTCATACTAGCTGCCTAGTGCCATGTGGCTCCAGCCACAATGACCTCCTTTCTGTTCTTCAGGCAAGCTCAGAAGGTTGCTGTCTCAGAGACTGTGCTGGTGGTTTTCTCTAACTGGAATGTTCTTTTCTGAGACTTTCAGCTGACTGATGACCTCCTGTCAATCAGGTCCAAATAAAGATGAAGCATCTTATCTAAAGTTGCTCCTAGGTAAGTCACCAGTATCACATTACTCTTAATTTTTTGTTAGCATAACTAATATTACAAAAATTAATTTTTTAAATTATCAATCTCTTTCTCCATGAAGGCGGGAGTTTTAACTTGCCTGTTCACTGCTATATTCCTCTGGCCCACAGTAGGCACTCAAGTACTTGTTGCATGAATTAATAAGGAAAGCAGGAGACTCAGAAAAAAACCAGAAAGCTGGAAAGAGAACCAGAAGAAAGTAGAAGCTAAGAGAAGAGTCTTGGGAAGGAGGAAGTCAAAAAGAATGATGACTAAGAAGCCACTGAATTTGGCAATTCCATCTTTGGTGCCATTTAAGGGGGGTAACTTCGGAAAAGTAGAAGAGGTAAAAGGCAGATTACAATGGGCTCATGAGTAAATGGGAAGTTCAAGGGGAAAGGGCAAAGGGAAGGAAAAAGATGGAATACTATTTTGAGGGTGAGAAAAGACAAAAGCAAGGAGAATAACTGCCCATGTTTTCACGCTGAAGGGAAGGACAGGGTGGGAAAGGGGATACTGAAGATAAAAAAGGAAAGAGTGCCAGGACAAGGTCCTGGATGTTATAGGAAGAAATAGGATCCTAAAGCCACATTAGTCACCTTTTCTCTAAAATTATCCCACATGATTACAGCACAATGTCTGTTTTACGTTCAGAAATATCTACTCCCTGTAAGTAATTTGTTATCTGCATAATTCTAGCATTAGTTTGCTCTACCAAATCATTATTAAAATTTTGTAAGTCTTTCTTAACTCTTAGAAGGTACACACTGGGGTGTCTGCAAGTAGAGAGCCATATGGTATGCACATAGTGCTCTCATTCAGTTCAGAGAACAAAGGTTTTAAGAGAGACAGAAAGACAGAGATGGATGGATGGATGGGTGGAAACAGGAGAGAAAGAGTGTGTGTGGAAATGATAAAGCAAATGGAGCACAACAGTGATAATGGGCAGAACATAAGTAAAGGGTGTAGAGAGGTCTTTTGCACCATTTGTGTCGTGGCTCAGTTGGTTAAGCGTCAACTCTTGATTTTGGATCAGATCACAATCTCACGGTTCATGAGATCGAGCCCTGCACTGGGCTCTGTGCCAACCGTGTGGAGCCAGCTTGGGATTCTCTCTCCCTCTCTGCCCCTCCCCCGTTTGTGCTCACTTGCGCGCGCACGCTCTCTCTCTCTCAAAATAAATTAATAGTAAACGTCAAAAACGTATTCAAATTATGTACAAATAAAAAGTTAAAAAGAGGGAAAGTTTTCACACCTAAACTAAGCAGGGAAGGCAACTGCCCCAAATGGCTGGCATGCAACTGTCAAACTTCTCTACAGACTTTCACAACTACTGAAGGAATAAGCAGCAAAAGTGTAACAATGATGGATAAAGGGATGAGGCAGAAACTTTTACAGCCTTTTACTAAAAGAAAATGTTCAAGCTAATGTATAAGACTATTCTCATCACAGAATGAATGCTTGTATCAAGTGGTTGGGTAATTCCCTATAATCTAGCATACCCAATAAAAAGAAGTCAATCCTGTCATTAGAAAACAATCTGGTTTTTAATACACAGACAGTATAAACAAAACCTAATAGCTATTCCTTGACAAGTAGAATAGAAAAAAGTCTGAAGCACTGTTTCTGAACCATCCTTAACAGAATAAGCAGATAGTGGTTAAGCCTGCTGTTGCAGGACTTCCTAAGAAAGGAAAAAAACCTGAAGGCAAAATCTATCTGATCCCTTTTCTGTTTTACAAAGGGTTTGCTGATGATGGTAACTCTGGCTGTGAAACAGCTGCCTAACAATACTACAGTATATCTGGAAAAAAAGAACTGATCATATTCCCAATGTAAGGGACATTAATTAGATCAAATACACATAATAGAACTGTCAAAGATAACAATGACCAAGAGGCAACTTCTCCTCTCCATCTCTCTGTGAAAAGCTGTGCTCTCTCTCCAAACCAAAGTCCTATCCAAGCAAGGCACTCTCCTCTCTGAACCGAAGGAGCCATTAGAAGGGAAAACACTGTTTTTTTTTTCCTTAGTGATACTGATCTTCCATTACCAGGACCCCATCAAGGCTGAAGAGCTCAGCTAGAATCAGTTGTGGACTAAAGTGAAAAGGGTCCCCCCTTCCTAGTAGGGAGGTGGAAGAGCACTTCCACTCTGAAGTTTAAACTCATGAAATCCAGGGGTCAAGGTTTAATGTGATAAGACATCAACATAACATGGCACATTTGATCCCAAAGGAATGACTGACAAGCCAGATTCAAGTTCTAACACACTCAGAATTATTTCTCTTCAAACAGCAGGCCTAATTTCTTTTCAGTAAATCAGGACTAAAAATAACATACGGGATCCAAGCTCTTTCTCTCACTACTAATGTACTTTCTACAGGGTGTTCGAGGCAACTATTTTGAGTATAAAACTAGGATTTTTATGAGCTTTCATTGTTTACTTAAATTGGAATGACTACCCACTACTCTTAAAGGCTTTTCCTTAAAACAAGAGTCGTTAGTAAAGGTGGCTCATGAAATTAAGCCATTTTGCTTTTTGAGGTTAGCGCACAAGACCATAGATTACTGAGTAAAGTACTATGAAATTTAGTATCAGTCACTCAACAAACACAGGCTGAAGGCCTAAGACATGTACAGGACTCTGAGCCAAACCCCTCCCTGCCTGCCTCCCAGGACTTACAGTCTAGTTAGCAAGACATGACCTAAAGTAGCACCACTATGTGCTAAAAATAAATAGCGGAGATACCTTTTGTAAATGTTTGGACAAAGAAGAATCTGATCGTGAGTTAGGATGGTCTGAAACTAGCTCTAAAGAGGAAGATGAGCTGAAGAATAGGAGGATTCTTAGAGGGGAGAAGGGTCCTGTAGGCAGCTGCTTTTCTGTTTAAGAAATATTTTCACATCTGCACTCACTTGAGTCTTATAAGAATCCTGGAGGTTAAGAAACTAAACACATCCACAATTTACAGACAGGAAAAGGGAGGTCAGAAGACTGGACTAATCTTGATACAATAAGCAATGAAATGTCCAGCAGCCCAGTGTAGGAGAGAATAAGGAAAAGAATTCAACCAGAGCATAGGAGCCACAGCATTTAGACAGGAAGAAAGACTAATGACCTAAAGACTAGTTAGAGAAGAGTACAGCAATAGCCTAGCTGAGAGGTAACAAAGGCACAACTTTTAAAAACACACAGAACAAACTCGATTTTAAACACTTGTTTTAAACTTTAAGTTACCAAGAAAACAACAACAAAAATCACCTCTTAATTGTCTTCCTTTCATAAATCAGTTTCAGGGAGGTAAACCTCTAACCAACAAATTCCTTAATATTATCAAAGATTTTAAATAGGCTTGTAAAATAAAACGGAATCGTGAACAATATTGCTGGAATCACAAGTTCACAAATTTCTGGATTGCCTAAATACGCAATATTGTCTTGCAACTCACGAGCAGTATGATGCCTTTTATTTCGATTTCCCAAGATTTTTGGATTTTTCCGTTCAGAACACTTTGATTTAGACAACCTGAAGGCCGACTTATTTCCATATGTAAGCCCTGACTCTTCAAAGAGCAAGGACCCTATAAACATTTGCAGAATAAATGAGGTCACTATCAGAGGCAACACTTTGCCAGTCTGTTCCCCCCAAAAGTTATCAAAATCTCAGAATCGAGTTTGGAAGAACCACCTTTCAGCTACCGTTCACCAGCCTTCCCAGCCGGGGCCTTAATGTGAGTAAGGTCCTTACGGTCATGTTTTCCCAAAGTAATGCCACAGTGCCATTTCCCGCAGATGACAACTTCTCAGTCCCTGCCATGTCAGCCTCCCCCGAGCCAGACCCGAGGATTTGTGGGCACTGGGGAAGTCTCAAGGCGGCCGGGCGGCGTCAGGGGCAGTCAGTGGCTGCTCCCCACGCCCTACTCACCGCGACAGGGCGGCCGTGCTCGGGCCCGTCGGTGGCGTCGAGGCGCGGGGCCGAGGCCGGCGCGGCGGGCACCGGGGCGGCGGCGGACGCAGGG
>NW_024412423.1:734909-777932 GCF_014898765.1 Herpailurus yagouaroundi
GGGCCGGGGCGGGCGGCTGCCGGTGCTTGCCGGCGCGCTTCGCTTTGGCCTGGATGCAGCGCTGGTGCAGGGCGAAGGTGTGCTGGCGCTCGAGCTCCAGGCGCTCGGGCGACACGGCCTCGTAGCGGGCCTCGCAGGTGCTGTGGTGGCGCCGGCACAGCTCGATGCGCCGGCGGAGGCGCTCCATGACCGCGCTGTGCCGCGGCAGCGCGAACTCCGCCATGGGGCAGGTGGGCAGCACCATGGGCCGCGGGCTGCACGGGCCGGGCCCGGGGCGGGCCTCTCGGAGCCGGCTGGCACTGCGGGCTCCGTTCCCCGCCGGCGGCCCGGCCGCCTTACGGCCGCGCCATGGCCCCACGGGCTGCGGAGCGGGCTCGCGCGCGGCGGCGGGTCTTTCTCCGGCCCCGCTCGGCCCGACCCGGGCCGGCGCTCGCTGCCCACCTCAGGCTTCGGCCTGTCCCCGCCGCCCCGGCCCCATTGTTTTCCGCGCCGCCGCCGCCGCCATCTTAAAATTGTTTTCAGGGCCCTCGGAAGAGGGCGGGGCCCCGGCAGGCGACCCCGGCGTCACGGCTGATGAACAGGCACTACGGCCAATCAGAGCAGGAAGAGCGGGCCGCCCGAGGGGCGGGGGCTAGCACGCAAGAGGCGCGCTGGGGCTCCCGAACGAGTTTAAAAGGAACTCTCAAGTGAGGGGCGGTGGGAAGCCCCTGGGCGGGCCTCAGCGCTGGGCACCGAGCCAAGTATGACCGACAGGAGCCGGTCCTAAACACCACCCCTAGTCCTCAGGCCCTTCCGGGCCCGCGGAGAAAAGGGGCAGTCCGCGAGGCGTTAACTGCCTGACCCAGACGCCTGCCTGGCACTGCAGCGCTTCACCATTTTCTCCTCCTACAGCCTTGTTGAATTGTTTTGATGAACTCTAAAGTAGCCACGCTTTTTCAACGTCAGCTGTTTTTCGACGCATTGCTTACATCCGGCCTCATAATTGGTCAGAATTGTCCACGAGTGTGCTGTGCTGGAAGAGCTTTCTTCTAGCACCATTACGAATCACGGGGACTGTCAATTTCCACTTAATACAAAAGTTTGAACAAGTTTCTAAAGTCCTACTTAAAAACAAAAAAAACCCAGGGAGCCTAGCCAGACAGTTAAAGGATTATGGCTTAGGTAAAATTGAGTCACTCAAATAATCCAACAGGGACAATTACGTTCTAGTATTATAACTAGTAGGCATACGGGGTGAGAGACTGGGGGTAAAAACAGGAGCAATGACTCAGTACTAAAACTAGGTATTAAGGGGCACCCAACTAACTCAGTGGGGCCAGCGACTCCTGATCCTGGGGCTGTGAGTTCCAGCCCCACGTTGGGTGTGGGATTACTCAAAAATAAACCTTAAAAAAACAAAAACAAAAACAAAACCGGAAAACTAGCTACTAAGCCTGCGTTGGCTCAAGAGATACTAAGAAGTTATTAAGGGCACCCTAACTGCTAAAAAGTTAAACAGGAGGCGCCAGGAGACTGTTAGTGGAGAGGCACCACCAACTGGTCAAACATTTGTTACAGTAACGTTTTACTAGGGCCCACAAAAATGTTTTATTTTAAAATCAGGAGAAAAAAAATTCTTATTCAAGTAGTATTTTATACAAATGCAGTTAAAAAAAAAAACACAAAGTGGCCCAAGACAAAAGTGTCTAGAGCTCATGAAAGCCATATCATGGTCCTGCCTTTCTTCAAACACACATTTTCTAATAGAGATAATAGTAACTAAGTGTACTACATTCTGTGTACTTCTCTTCCAGTAAGTAACCCAAAAGCCTAAAGGCACATTTTAAAGCAGTTTTGGCCCAACTTTCAGAAACATCCTTCAAATACGTAAGAATATGTAAAAGAATCTGATTCTGAACAAATTCTCTAAAAAGTTCAATGAGTCCAATAAATCTTAAAGAATATTATCTACAAATTACTGCCCCCCCCTTTCCTGCTATCCATACTGTTATATATACAACAGAAACTACTGACCCCCAATCCAGCAGAAAAAGAAGGCAAAGTCTACACTGGTGAGATGAAATAATTACTCAATTGTCCATATTTTCTGCAGTAAAACACTTGAATTGACAGTTACCATGAAGAAGTTCAGTCAAAAGCAGACACTTAACACAGGTCTTTAATGTAACACCATTTAGTGACGTGACAATTTGAGGAAAATGCAGAGAATATTTTGTGGGTAAGAGAAATTGAGGAATACATCTGACGGAGTGGGTATTTTACAACAATTTGACAAATAGCCAGCATGTTAAATTATAATGTAAGTGCTTTTGAAGAGCTAAACACTGCTGGTCGTTCATTAATGTGTCAGACATTTAATTAGAAGGCTGCACCTTCAACAAAGAGTGAAAAAGAGAACCGAGAAAAGGCTTTTTTCTTTTCTTTCTTTCTTTTTGGACAAACTTTGCTAAATAATCCTGGAAAGGCAAATGAACACTAATTTATACTTGCCATTAGCTGAAGAAACTGTTAAGTGAGACACGAGATGGAGCGTCAGAGAGTGAGGAAGGCAGATTTCTGGAAATGCAATGATCCCACACATTTGCTTCAAGGAGAAACCTACAGACATATTTTCAGGTCTTGCTAAGTAACTGTTTATTTGCACTCAATACATTTGGGAAAGTCTGCTACATAGCTACGGTCACTGTGACCACAGAACAATAGATGAAAAGGATAAAGCACTGAACAGCAAGAAAAATTCATCCCACCCTCCTAAGAATTTCAGTGAACCAGTAAAAAATTTAAGATAAACAAAATAAACAGATACAGCCTTCATCTCTTACGAATATACTTCCTCCCCGAATCTCCCCAATATAAACACTTTGGAGTGTTTATATATATTCAGTGCAAGAAACAGTATCATCGGTACATTTGAAACACCTCTGAAGAAAGAATAAAGCTAAAACAATTCTGAATACATTTCAGTGTGGTGTAATAATGATATCACACTATAGTGATGGGGGAGAGGCTCCGATAGCACCCATCTGCATTCCACATGAAAAAAACAAATCTAAGATCACTTTTTAAAAAATTCTACAAGCCACATTAAAAAAAAAAATTGCTTAAACAGGACTGCTTTATCATGTAATTTAAGACACAAATGTTACATGAACTGCAAATGAAGACTTAAAAAGGTTAGCAGCTACAAAAAATCAGGTAAATCATGCTATATGTCACTCCTCCCATAAATACTTTTAGCCTGTGTTCAATTACAGTCAATTCTGAATTGGCTCGCCTCTGGCTTAGACTTCTCAAGCCTTTACACAGAGTAAAAGAAATGGATAAAAATGAAAGACAGTATTCTATTCTGTACTTTGACCCTGGAAAGGTGCGGGTCTGCTTAGAAAAGGAAGAAGAAACATACACTTAATCACATAAAGCTTAACACTATGCAGAGCTTTATAATCATTTTCAGCAACGGACTGCAAGCTGCGCTGTGAAGAAAATGCATAGCAGAGGAGAAAGCTGGGAACTGGGGAAAACAGGGAAGGAAACAGTGTCAACACAGTGGAAGAAGTGATGAAACATCTGCATCTACCTGGGAGCTCCCATACCCTGGGAGCATTCCTTAAAAAGCCACCTGCTCCAGAAGGCTGGAGCCCAGACTCTCCCAGTTTGGGAAGCATGACCGCCCGAGTGCCACACTATGCCACCTCCTCCACCAACTGCAAAGCTGTCTGGGAACTGGGCTGTTCCAAGGGCAACAGAACACACGCACTTTATGGTCTAAACCAACAAGAGGAAAAGTTTCTTCTTTCTGTATGTCTATTTTTAATACAACTGAAACAGAACCCTTCTATAAATTTGGGCTGCCATCCAATCCATCTCCTCAATTTCCTTAGGAGGAATTGAGTGATGGAAGCAAGCAAAACCAGATTATAACCACAAACTACTGCACTTTAAACATGATTATCAATTTTAAGGGACAGACACACTTGAAGGTTTCTTAATACCAAACTTAGAAAACAAATTTGGTGATAAAAACTGCAATTCATCCCCCTAGCACTTCTAAAAGTTGGTGTTACTTCTGCATGGACAGATTAATATATTAAATTAAGCCAAGATTTTTAAAGACTGGCAAAGTTCTACCACTCTATTTTAAAAAACAAAGATGTTTCAAAACAAAACAAAACAAAATACAAGTTAGTTGCTTCATGTTACGTTTCACAACCATTAATGTTAAATGCTTTCTTTCTACAGCAACAGGGTCCTTTAGGTCACAACTGCAATTATTTACTGCTTAGATGTTTAAAATTACACGGGCTAGTGTTCGACTGGAACCTGTTGATGGTGACGTCTGGAGGTTTTCTGAGTTTCAACCTAAGGTGTGCCAGGGTCCTCTCCTAGGACCACACTTGCAGGGGAAGGGGAGGGAGAGGAAATCACAGATCAAGTTCTTTAAGATTGTTTCACTCTCTTCGCGGCTTTCTGTTTCTTGGTGATCTGTTCAAAATTTCATCCTCCTGTTGGATGAAAAAATAACAAATTCACTGTAAGTAGCATACTTTATAAACAAGTAAAACTTCACCAAGTTTTCAACATTTGTCAGGCTGAGTGAGGGTAACCCATCTGAGGAAAGAAGAGAATAAAAATCTTTAGAAGAAAGTGCACCAAGAACAAGTGTCTCAGAGGCGGTGGGGTTATGTGCGTTCTAATTTAATCTGTACTGTTTTCTACAGACAGGCACTTTCCTCAATCTAACTCCTAAACGTTTTCTTTAAAAAGGACCAGATGCCATGCTTTCCCCACATTATCCTGTTCGATCCTGAATAATCTACTGGCCTGTGGGCACATTAGCCCCACTTTGAGGCTTCTCTGAGAAAGACAGGATATAAGAGGATGGAAGACTATCCCAGCAGTCCCACACGACACTCTAGATGACAAGCCCAGGGCCTCATTCTACTCTATGGAGCAACTTCTTATATTGTGAGGAAGACTGGTGGATATAAAATACGTATGTGAGACTCGTCCCTACCTGAAAGAAGAGCATTTAGTTGAAACTCTGCATTCTACTTGAGACAGGCTACGGCCATAGAAAATGTAAACAACATTGACCTTTATCAATGGAGGGGCAGAGGTGCAGAAGCTAGAATGGAAACTGGGTAAGGTTTTCCAGCAAAGAGCAAACTGAAACAGAGATATGCTTGGAAAAGGGCCCTAAGAAAGGTGTAGACAATTCTCTTTCCCTTGTACCTCTTACCAATTCACCCAAAATCTGGACCCGGAAGCCCAGTGATTTCTCAGACCTTCCTCTCCTATCACCTGGCTAGAGCTACCATATCTTGCCTGCATTATCACAACAGCCTCCTAACTGTTCTCACTGATTCTCCCGTCTGTAGAAAACACAGCAGCCAGAGTATTCAGATCCTGTCACTCCTGTGCCCTAAAGCCTGCAATGGCTGCCCATTTCACAAGAAGGAAAAGCCAAGCTCACATTATGGCTTGGGAGGTCCCACTTAATCTAGAGCCTTCCCCCCCCCAACCCCCCCCCCCCCCAATGGCCGCTAGACTACTACTTCAGGCCACTGTACTGGCTGTTCTCTCTGCCAGGAATGCTCTTCCTAAGGACATCTCCATGGCAAAGTCCTGCATCTCTTTTAAGTCTGCTCCAGTGTCACTCTTCCATGAGGCCTACCATCCCTAACATTGCAACCCATCTCACCTCCGGTACTTCTAACACCCTTTCCTTTCCTACTTTTATTTTTCAGGCCCTATAGTTTCCTAACATACTATTCATTCATTTCCTTATAATGCCTCTTGCTTATTGGCTATTTCTTCCTACTGGAATTTATGCTCCCCAAAGGCAGGGTATTTTTGTTTCTGTCTTGTTCGTTGGCAATGTGCAGCACATGATGGGCACTCCAGAAATGTTTGTTGAATGGATGAATCCATGAGTAACAGGGATAAAAATTTTAGAATACAATTATTTGCTCAAAAAATACTTTTTATTCCCTCCTAACCACTAGACCCCTAGTGAAGGAAATACTTTTTAAGGGCACAGCAAGGAGAGAGGAGACAGATGTGTTACATTAATAACCTGAAGTTACCATCTTAAAAACACTGTATTGGTTTTCCCCTAAAACCTTCTGCTTATTCCAGAAAACCATTTGTAGCACAGAAAAATACTTCCAAGATTCAGATATAGTTTAAAATTAACCAATAAAATGTGTACCTGTCCTAAGAATTCCACTTTTATAAAACTAATTCTAACACATTTTTTTAATTGCCACAGGAAATGAAAATTACCCTATGAAAGTACCCCCTCTCTAGGGGCACCTGGGGCTCAGTCAGTTGAGCATCCAACTTCGGCTCAGGTCATGATCTCACGGTCCGGGAGTTCGAGCCCCATGTCGGGCTCTGTGCTGACAGCTCAGCCTGGAGCCTGCTTCAGATTCTGTGTCTCCCTCTCTCTGCCCACCACCTCACCCTCTGTCTCTTTCTCTCTCAAAAAATGAACATTTAAAAAACCTTTTTAAAAATGCCCCCTCTAGGGAAATGTACTTTCACTTGAGTTGCTTGAGATATAAACTGTACTTTTCCTTCGTATTACCTCTGCTTTAGGTTTTCTATCCTCCTCCTCTTGACTGACAGTGCCACCATCTTCTTCAGCATCACTTTTCTGCTTCTCTTCTAAGACAGAAATCAAAAGTACAACAAACTGAGTGAAACCTTGTATTTGTTTTTGGTAATTAGACCATTAGCATTAGAACATGCTTCAACATTCAAAAGCAATCTTCATTGTTTGAAAACACCTTAGGGTCTTAGCTTAAAGCAGATATTCTGGGGCCTACTTCTTACCAAGTTTTTCTTCACCTTCCTCCTCCTCGTCTCCCTTGTCCTTTTCCTCTTCCTTCTCTTCTTCTTCCTCCTTCACATCTGGTTGAGGGGCATCAGTTTTCTTATATTCCACAGGACTTGACTGTTTCTGAAATATTCCCCCAAAATGCAACAATTTTGCTTACGCTTTTATGTTAACATCTACAAACTAAGTTCTATACGAGGCTATATACTGGTAAAATGAGTTAAGATATATAGGGGTGCCTGGGTGGCTCAGTCAGTTAAGCATCCAACTCCTGACTTCGGCTCAGGTCATGATCTCCCAGTTCGTGAGACTGAGCCCTGCATTGGGCAGTGTGCTGACAGGGCAGAGCCTGCTTGGGATTCTCTTTCTCCTCTCTCTGCCCCTGTCCTCCAAAATAAGTAGATACACTTAAAAAAAAAAAAAAAAGGGTTTAAAAATGAGGTAAGATGTAATTCCTGCCCTGAGAGTTTTCTCTTCAGTGAGCATGTGTGCAGGTCAAGGGCAGAAGAAACAGTAAGAACAAAGGGTGAGAACAAAGAACGAAACACACCCAGTGCAAGGTGAAACATAATCCTCATTTAATAGAAGTAGAGCACTTAAACAGAATTTTCTTGCCCTTTTTTTTTTTTTTCTGGAGTGCACACAACAAAGACTAAACAAGAAAAACTAAAAATAAGGCTGGATTACTCCCAAATGTATTTTGGGGGAGGAGGTAGGGATGCTGAAGGAAGAATGCATAATGAAAAAAATAAAAGACTGAATTGTAAAGTATATGAAAACAGCTATCCTAGGAAGAAAAGCTGGTTTGGGCCCAGATGGCTGGTTCTATACCTAAGTTGTTGTGTTTTCTGTTTTTGTTTTCCAGAAAGCTGCTGCCAAATATTATGGAAGGGCAATATTGCAGGCTTAAGTACTTACTAGAAACTGAAGGGCTATAAATCCTCCTCCCATCTGGGCACAATAAATGGCCACTGAGAGTAGTGAGTAAGGTTCCAGGTGTGGCCCACTCATTACTGATCTCAGGCAACAGATCTTAGTTATATTTAATATGAGTTCTTTCTAAAAGTGACTAAAAAAAGAAAAACTCATACCTTTCCAGAGCAGCAGAAGAGGATAACAAGAAACACAGGCAGAGCTACTGTCAGGATGTAGACCACCCAGAGCCACGGGCGCTCCTCGGCCGCCTCAATCATCTGCCCCACCACACCTGGCTGAGAAACAGGATGAGACGGAGCTCAGGTCCTTGTTTTTGACACCAAATACATAGGTGGCACCGTTTCGCTGTTTAACCTCTGTATGGCACTACTCCCTTGTCAAAGGGTTTGAGCCAAGACAGTCATACAACATAAAAAGGAAATAAGAGAAAGTCTCCATTTTCCCTGCTTTTACCATCAAGGTGGTTTCCCTTGCAGAGGTGTGAAAGCAGGTTTCTTAATCACCTGCCAGAGGCCCCCTTAACCTCACCGCCAGTGAATGAATGATTTCTTGATCTCAATTATCTCTGGCTCTCGCACTCACAGCTTGGCCATATGGCCGCTTGTGTGAAAATTCCATATATTGGTAAACCATGATTCAACATTTAAGAGTGCATTAAAATATATCCTAGGGGGCACCTGGGTGGCTCAAGTGGGTTAATTGTCTGACTCTTGATTTCGGCTGAGGTCGTGATCTCACAGTTCATGGGATCGAGCCCCGCATCAGGCTCTGCGTGGACAGCACAGAGCCTGCTTGGGACTCTCTCTTTCCACCCCTCCCAACATGTGGTCACATGCTCTTTCTCTCTCTTAAACATTAAAGAAAAAAATTTTTAATTAAATACACACATACCCTAAATGGCAAATTTTGTTAAATATGCTTTAACAAAGTAAAAAAAAAACTACCCTACACATAACACAAATAGGGAATCTGAAGCCATCATGTCAGACTGGTGAAATCATGTCCAAACACCTGGTATTTTGTTTTTAGCAGGCATACAGTCACACATTTTATGCCACTATTCCCAAATAAGGTAAAAGACAAATCCTAGAAGATAGCCTGTCACAAAAGAAACAATTTGTTACTTGCAATAACAGACATAAATGCGTAAGAAACAAGTAAGCACAAACCTCAGCAGCTCCGTCGGCAGCTTTCTTCAGGCCCCATCCATCATTGGCCCAATCATCAACTACTCTTCGATCACCGCAAATAATAAAGTTGTCAAAAAAAATGTCTGAGGTCATGGACCACAGCTCCAAACCAATAGCGCTAAAAGGAGTCATTTTGAAAGGTTCCAGATCTTCAAAGAAGTCTGGATTTGGTATTTTCCGGGGCTTCCAGATTCCCTAGAGAAAAATTTTAAAAAATCACTTCAGATAATGAACAACACAAACTTATGGTGAACCTAAGTAAGAATTAAGATGAATTCTGCATGATCAATGAAGGCCAAGTGCTGACTTTGTAAAACTCAACTGAGCAACAGGAAGAAAACAATAAATGCTACTGACGCCTCTAAGATGTCTGGACTCCAAGTACTTTCAATTTCTAACATCATCCATGACCTTGATCCAAACCAACACCTCGCTCTGCCTGGCACATTCCAACAGACTCTTATCAATAAACAGCCTTGAACAAGTACAGACTTGTCCAGTAGTGATTTAAAATGTACATGACCTTCAACCAGCAATTTTACTTCTTGATAACTAGCTAGAGAAATGGTTACCACATACACCAGACATGTTCAAGGATGATTACTGCAGAAAGGACGCCGAAAGCAAAAATGGCAATCCACCTAAATGGCCATCCACAGAACAGCTAAAGGCACTTTTAATTAAAGGGCAATTTTAATTTATCTTATTGCTTGACTGCACAATTAAAAATACACTTACAAACGGAAAAGTACACACATAGTGTATGCACAAAGACAGAGACCTATGCCTTACATTTTAAAGGGAACCAAGTGGAAATTAACAATGACAAATCATCTGACTAGGACAGAAACAGCAAGACAGACCAGGGTCTAAGTGGTTACATGTTTGTAGTGAAGTTGCAGCTTTATAACATCACTAGCTCTATTCTGAGCATTTTATATTTGCATCTCACAGTCTTTTCACAGCTGAAATACTAGGTGAAGCAATGACCGGACTCAGGGTCGGGGAGCCCCTTCCCACGTCAGGGCTCTATCCACCCCATTCCATGGATTGCTGGTTTGGATCCAGTGGCTGCAACACCCCCACCACACAACATAAGGGTGCCCAAATCACAAGTTTTCCATTTTTTTTTTTCCTTTTTTAAACACAAGTTACAAAGCAATTAGGAAAGCTCTTCCTTCCAGTTTCTAGGTTTATTTTTTCAACACTTAACATATAAACTCTCTCTCAATTCGGCAGTTTGTTCTTAATTCAATAGTCTGAATACAGTGATCCACCTTAAGGCCTCACTACAAACAAAACTTCTATCCAAACAAACAGATCAGTGAGGCAACTCAACCATCAAGAGGCACAAACCTGGTAGTTAGGATTGTCAATCATGGGAGGCTTCCATTTGCCTTTATAATTAGGGTTGTCAATCATAGGTCGCTGCCAGAGACCACACCCAGGGGCCGACTCACACTTAGGGTTGGCAATCTGAGGAGCCTCCCATTCTCCATCCATATCTTCATCCCTGTGGAGAGACAAATTACAAATGGATCCTGTGATGCAGGACTGATGGCCATGCCAGGGTTCCCCTGAAATCCTGCAGAAATTCTTTCACGGTGTCATACTATGATGACACTGGAGTACCATCTTGTTTCTGCATTTCCAGTAACATGACAGTCACGTTAAAAAAAGACAAACATGGGGGTGCCTGAGTGGCTCAGTCGGTTAAGCGTCCGACTTTGGCTCAGGTCATGATCTTACAGTTCGTGAGTTTGAGTCCCGCATCAGGCTCTGGGCTGACAGCTCAGAGCCTGGAGCCTGCTTCAGATTCTGTGTCTCCCTCTGTCTGCCCCTCCACTGCTTGCACTCTGTCACATTGTCTCAAAAATAAATAAACATTAAAAAAAAAAAATTAAAAAAAAAAAATACAAATATGAGGATGCCTGGGTGGCTCAGTCAGTTAAATGTCCAACTTCGGCTCAGGTCATGATCTCTCAGTTCATGAGTTTGAGCCCTGTGTCGGGTTCTGTGCTAACAGCTCAGACTGGAGCTTGCTTCAGGTTCTGTGTCTCCCTCTCTCTGTCCCTCCCCTACTCACACTGTCTCTCTCTCTCTCTCTCTCAAAAAAAAAAAAAAAAAAAAAAAGACAAACACGAAATTAAATTTGTTGAGCTGTACACTTAAGTTAGACACTTGGCTATATTTAATTATTAACTTTTACTTCAGTAAAAAAGTAATTTAAAAAATTAACTGAAGCTCTTACCAATCCTCCGGCTTCTCTGCATCTGGATCAGGCACATATTCGGGCTCATCATCTAACCAGCCTTCAGGTTTTGTAGCTTCTTCATCTGCAATCTTAGCAGGGGCATCTTCATCCCTTAAACACAAAGGAGAAGGCTAGTTATGACAGCACTGACCAGGGAATCATAATTGATCCCACTTGTGAATATGAAACAGGGCAATCTAAAATACAGAAGTCTTGCTTAACCTCAAAATTTTAAATAATTCCTTCTAGACAATATCTGTAACTCATTCATCTGATAATGGTCTAGTATTCAAAATACAGAGAGAGCTCTTACAACTCAGTAATAAAAAGACAACCCAATTTAAACAACGGCAAAGGATGTAAATAGACATTTCTCCAAAGATACACAATTGGCCAATAAGCACATGAAAAGATAATTTAACATCATTAGCCATCAGAGAAATTCAAATCAAAACCATAATAAAATATCACTTCACATCCACTAGGTTGGCTGTGAGAAAAATGATGGATAAAAACCAGTGTTGGCAAGGACGTGGAGACACCAGAACTCCCATACGTCACTGGTAGGAAAGTAAATTAGTACACCCACTTTGGAAAAGTTCGGCCGTTTCTCAAAAAGCTAAACGCATAGTCATCATATGACCCAGCGATTCCACTCCAAGAGAAATGAAAACGTGGAACCACCCAAAAACCTATATATGACTGTTCATAGCAGCATTATTCATAACCATTTCCAAAAAACGGAAATAAGCTAAACATCAGTCCACTAAAGAACGGATAAATAAAGTGTGTCGTTATCCACACAATGGAGTATTCATCAGACAGAACAAGGAACAAAGTACTGACACGTGCTTCAACATGGATGAACCTTGAAAACATTATGAAAAAAGCCAGACACAAAGGGTCGCGTATTGTATATAGTATGCTATGTCCAGAATAGGTTAATTCAGAGACAGAAAGTAGATTAGTCATTGCCAAGGGGCTGGTGGAAGGAAGAAACAGGAAGTAACTGCTTAATGGGTATGGGTTTCTTTTTGGATGATACAATTTGGATGTTCTGGAATTAGACCGTGGTGGCAGTGGTTGCACAATACTGTGAATATACTAAATTGCTGAATTGTACAAATTAAGAGGATGGATTTTAGTATGTGAATTATAATTACTCTGAAAATAAAAGTTCATCAAGAAGAACCTAATTTCAAAGTTTTATGCGGTTACTGTATAACAGTGCCACTTCAGCTGATAAAACAAAGACATCTATCCTTGGTCACGATTACGGCTTCTTTTTTGAATAATGCTTACTTTTTTTTTTTTCAACGTTTTTTATTTATTTTTGGGACAGAGAGAGACAGAGCATGAACGGGGGAGGGGCAGAGAGAGAGGGAGACACAGAATCGGAAACAGGCTCCAGGCTCTGAGCCATCAGCCCAGAGCCCGACGCGGGGCTCGAACTCACGGACCGCGAGATCGTGACCTGGCTGAAGTCGGACGCTTAACCGACTGCGCCACCCAGGCGCCCCGAATAATGCTTACTTTAAATTAATGGCATGAGAACTTGTATAATATTCAGCTGGCCTTTTAATTAAGCCAAACATTCACACTCCCACCCCTAAAATAAAACAGCTAGGTAGGCGGAGTCCAGACCTAATGTTCACGAATATACAAACTTAGCATTTACACTAGCACAGCATAAAAGTTTAGGTACACATACTTTAAGGGAGGAAAAACATGAGCTAGAATTTAACTCTTCTTTGTTCACTTCCTGACGTTTCTGAAAGTCACTGTATCCGAGTTCAAACATGGCCACACACAAGAGTCTAACCCTGCCTGTTTTCACTCTCCATTACTCTCCCGTTTTACACTGAATGAAAAGCTCCACACTAGATACTCCAGTTTGCTCACACGTGTCAAGCTCACTCCTGCTTCCCCACTACTACACACGCTGTTCTTCCTCAACTGGGAATATCATTTCTGATCATCACCACTGGGTTGACTCCTACCCCACTTTCAAGTCTCAGTTTGACCTGCCCTGCTTCAAGAAGCCACCCCTGGATCAGGTAGACCCGGTGCTCTGGTCACCTGCTGACACCTACTGCTAGATCACTTGCCACCTGCATGCCGACTTCACCTGCCTGTCTCATGGCTGAAACTGGAGCTTTGTGGGCAGCTGGTATCCCCACGGTTTTGTTCCACTGTCCAAAGCAGAGCAGACATGTCTTGAGTGAGATTTAAATGGGAAAAGGTTATTTTTCAAGTTAAAATTTAACATTTCAAGACTTTCAGATGTGAATTAATAGAAGTGCTGGAAAGGCCAGGCCAGAAGAGGTTCTGCTATAAACCAACCATGTTACCACAGACAAACTCTTTCATCAATTTCAGCATTTTGTGGCTTATGAAATGGTGTCAGGCAATCCAGACGATCACTATGGCCCCACTGCAGCCACAGTGGTCTACGTTTCTCCTACCATTTAGACAGCATCACAGATTATTGAAATTATGAGATCTTAGCCAACATTCGGTTGTTTAGGCCACATGGAATGTATGAAATGCTGCACTCCAAGACTCACCAGTCATCCGGTTTGACAGCATCAGGATCTGGTATTTTTGGTCTTTCATCCCAGTCCTCAGGCTTCTGGTCATCTGGGTCCTCAATTTCACGTGAAGGATTTACAGAAGGAGTCATGTCGTTTAGCAAATTTCCACTATTCACAACAGATTGGTCCACTAGTATTTCAAAACTATTATCTGGATTCAGGACTGAAAAAATTAAATGCAATTTTAAAAAGTTAATTAATCACTCATTCCCCAAGCTCTCTTTACACAACAGAAGATCATATTTCTAACAGAAAACAGAAGCACAGAGTAATGACCTCAGGGCATTAGAGTCAGAACATGGTCTTGAAACTTTAAGCAAATTAACCCACTCTTCCTTAACTATAATTCATAAACACTAGTTCCTCAGGATTTTAAAATTAAAACATAATGATACATAAAATTTAAAACACCAAAAGACTTCAATTATGGACATTAAAAACAGCAAAACACCAAAGGTATATAAACTGATGCAATGATGATCCGATACAAATGGTTACACACCAGTCAACAGGCAAATAAGTTTATTTATTATAACCATCCCCCCAAGTGGAAAAAGCCCTCTTCCTCATTTTTTGAATTGGTACTACCGCCATCTATGTTACTAAAATTTCAAAGTACACAAGTTTTTTTATTTTATGCATTGAACCACATGTCCATTTATGGTTGTACTTTTGGAGCCCAGTAGAATTTTAAATCCATAAAGGTATCTCAAATGAGACTTCCTCTAAAGCCCAGATCCTACACCTGAATGTCTCCCAGGCAGCATATCCAGAATACTATGGAAATCAAGCAGCAACCACTCCGCTGTCCTCAGTAATGACCAAGACCAGCAATGTCAGCAGTAGTATGTACTCATGGAGAGCTGCTGCTGCTTTTATGAAGTTAAGAGAGCAAGTGAAATATAGCACCTTCAATTTTTAATAAAAAAATGACACGTGTTTATACACATACAGCCAAACATATGTTACAATGTTGATATTTCAAATAATTTTAAACATCTTTTGTTTTGCTTATTTCCAGCTTTTGAATTCCACACTGAGTATGTATTACTTTTGTTACAAATAAAAAAAGTTACTATATTCTTTAAGAAAAGAGACATGTCTATATACGCTCAAACCATCAGGAAAAACTTCATTAAAACAAAAGATGCAGTCCAAACGATTAAATTCAACTGTCTAGGTGTTGGAGCATCCAAAGTTCAACTGACAGATAATTTGAAAAAAAAAAGTACATATATTTCTACTGTGTCCTATCATTTAACATGTTATCAACAAGAAAATAATGACAAGAAAACGAGGGGAATCAGCAAAGCTCTTTATGGAACACGAAAGATCACTCTGAAAATGTCTCAAACCCCACTTCTCAAATTCAACCTACGGGAGGAGAAACCTTTTTTTTAGTGATGAGAGATTAAGTTCTTTACACCACTATGATATTAAGTCAACAGAAACTCTTACTTGCAGGCTTGGGTCTCCTCCAGGTGTACAACCTTTAAATTAAAAAGATGATAAATGCTATCACACCCCCAAATTAATGCATATTCTTACTTAATGTATAAAGATGTGTTTTCTTATCAGTAAAATAGGTCTTTAGATCTGCATCTGGCCTCTTAGCGTGCTTTTCTTCATATACACCCGTTTTGGGGTTTTTGTGGCGGAAGATGAAGTGCAATTTATAGTCTTCTCCACATTTATCTGGACCAAACATAATCGTATAAGGGGTCTTGTCGTGGAACTGATCCTTCAGAAACAAAAATGAATTATTTTAAGTGACTCAGTCAAAGTGTTCAAAAGCAAACTTTCAAAGTGTGATATTTCCTCTAATAAAATCCCAGTAAGTTTTTGGCACCTTAAAGAAAAAACATTCATTTATGAGGCTTATATAGCTACCAAAGAAAAAGAAACTTTACATGAGAATATATGAAACCGCTTTAAAAAACAAAACAAAACAGTAGGGGCACCTGGGTGGCTCAGTTGGTTAAGCGTCCAACTTCGGCTCAGGTCATTATCTCACAGTTCGTGAGTTCGAGCCCTACATCAGGCTCTGTGCTGACCGCTTGGAGCCTGGAGCCTGCGCTTCAGATTCTGTGTCTCCCTCTCTCTCTCTCTGCCCTCCCCTGGTTGCACTCTGTGTGTCTCTATCTTTTTTTTTTTTTAATTTTTTTTTTCAACGTTTTTATTTATTTTTGGGACAGAGAGAGACAAAGCATGAACGGGGGAGGGGCAGAGAGACAGGGAGACACAGAATCGGAAACAGGCTCCAGGCTCCGAGCCATCAGCCCAGAGCCTGACGCGGGGCTCGAACTCATGGACCGCGAGATCGTGACCTGGCTGAAGTCGGACGCTTAACTGACTGCGCCACCCAGGTGCCCCAAAAATGCTTATTTTTAAGATAGAGACACACATGGTGCGCCTGGGTGGCCACCCAGGCGCCCCAAAAATGCTTATTTTTAAGATAGAGACACACATGGGGCGCCTGGGTGGCGCAGTCGGTTAAGCGTCCGACTTCAGCCAGGTCACGATCTCGCGGTCCGTGAGTTCGAGCCCCGCGTCAGGCTCTGGGCTGATGGCTCAGAGCCTGGAGCCTGTTTCCGATCCTGTGTCTCCCTCTCTCTCTGCCCCTCCCCCGTTCATGCTCTGTCTCTCTCTGTCCCAAAAATAAATAAAAACGTTGAAAAAAAAAATTAAAAAAAAAAAAAATAAGCATTTTTTAAAAAGTTAAAAAAAAAAAATAGTCAAACTGGTGCAGTCACTCTGGAAAACAGTATGGAGGTTCCACAAAAAATTAAAAATACAACTACTCTACGACCCAGCAATTGCACAACTAGATATTTATCCAAAGGATATAGGTGTGCTGTTTTGAAGGGGCACATGCACCCCAATGTTTATAGCAGTACTAACGACAACAGCTAAAGTTTGGAAAGAGCCCAAATGTCCACTGACGGATGAATGGATAAAGAAGATGTGGTATATATATACAATGGAGTATTACTCGGCAATCAAAAAGAATGAAATCTTGCCATTTGCAACTACATGGATGGAACTGGACAGTATTATGCTAAGTGAAATTAGTCAGAGGAAGACAAAAATCATATGACTTCACTCATATGAGGACTTTAAGAGACAAAACAAATGAACATAAGGGAAGGGAAACAAAAATAATATAAAAACAGGCAGGGCGACAAAACATAAGAGACTCTTGAATATAGAGAACAAACAGAGGGTTGCTGGAGGGTTTGGGGTGGGGGTGCTAAATGGGTAAAGGGCATTAAGGAATCTACTCCTGAAATCACTGTTGCACTATATGCTAACTAACTTGGATGTATTTTAAAAAATAAGGGGCGGGGCGCCTGGGTGGCGCAGTCGGTTAAGCGTCCGACTTCAGCCAGGTCACGATCTCGCGGTCCGTGAGTTCGAGCCCCGCGTCAGGCTCTGGGCTGATGGCTCGGAGCCTGGAGCCTGTTTCCGATTCTGTGTCTCCCTCTCTCTCTGCCCCTCCCCCATTCATGCTCTGTCTCTCTCTGTCCCAAAAATAAATAAACGTTGAAAAAAAAATTTAAAAAAAAAATAAAAAAATAAAAAAATAAAAATAAAAAAAAAAAATAAGGGGCGCCTGGATGGCGCAGTCGGTTAAGCGTCCGACTTCAGCCAGGTCACAATCTCGCGGTCCGTGAGTTCGAGCCCTGCATCGGGCTCTGGGCTGATGGCTCAGAGCCTGGAGCCTGTTTCCGATTCTGTGTCTCCCTCTCTCTCTGCCCCTCCCCCGTTCATGCTTTGTCTCTCTGTCCCAAAAATAAATAAACATTGAAAAAAAATTAAAAAAAAAAAAAAATAAATAAATAAATAAATAAATAAATAATTTTTAAAAAGTAATGCATATACCTATAGCTAATTACTGCTTCTTTCATAAAACAAAGAAATAAGTTTGCCAAAACTAAAAATTACCTAGAACAGAAATCAGGACAAGATAGAATGGCTTTGAAATTCACATTTCAAATAAAAAGCAAAGAAGTGTCAAAGTCATTATTCCCAATCCTCTAAATATTTCAAAAGCAGGAGACGTCTTTATTTACACAAGTGTAAACAAAACTTTCCTTTTCTCTAAGATCCTTAAAAGATAACTGTGTGGGCGTCTGGGTGGCTCAGTTGGTTGAGTGTCCGACTTCAGCTCAGGTCATGATCTACCAGTTTATGAGTTCGAGCCCCATGTCAGGCTCTGTGTTGACAGCTCAGAGCCTGAAGCCTGCTTCAGAGTCTGTGTCTCCCTCTCTCTCTGCCCTTTCCCCACTCATGCTTTGTCTCTCCCTCAAAGATAAACATTAAAAAAAAAAAAAAAAAAAAGATAACGGGGGGTGGTCCCATAAGGAAACAGGAAGTACCTACCAGGTTGAGTTCTGGGGTTTTGGAAAGCAGTTTCACATAGGCACCACCACATTCTATTCCATTTTGGAAATTAACCTCATACCTAATTTCAAAGAGAAAAGCAGAAAACCATAAGCCATTTTGAAAGATAAAATTTCTTAATTTACTTCCCCTTTCCCCCAATCTTGGTCACATATTTTATCACAGGTCATACGTTTATCCTTAAGAAAAATTCCATCTTCTATTGCTTTTGAAGATTTTTTTTTTTAAGTAAGCTCTATGCCCAGCATGGGGCTTGAACTCACCACCCGGAGATTAAGAGTCACACCCTCTACCAACTGAGCGCCTCACCTTCTTTTGTTTTTGAATGACTACTCAATACCCCCCACCAAAAATAAATAAAATAAAACAAAACCTTAATGCAGATTCCCACTGAACACTTTTTACAAAACCCAGAAGTTCATTTGATATTAGGGGAAAAATAATCTGTTTCAAAGAATTTATTCAGCAGGAAAAATATACTGGATTATAGGATGTTTAATACACCCCAAACCAGCTACTAGAACATACAATTATTCTCATAATTCTTTAAAATACAGTAATAATGTTCTGAGATCTAGGAAGTTTCTATCAAGCAAATGTTTCACTCACTGAACAATGAGAGGCTTGGTATCAAACAGGAAGGGCTTGTTCAGTTTCGCGGAGATGGCATGATGCTTGGCCCGAGACATCAATACAAGTCCTTTATCACCTGGAAGCTTTGTTTCCTTCATTTCATCTACCTCCCACTTTCCTGCAAGACATCAGAAAAAACTCCAGGTATTCCTTAATTATACCTTTGAAGATCTCTTAAATGGTAACAGACAAAACTCCAAGTTGTTTAAGTCTATCATGCTGGCAAATTTTTACCATATTCCATTTACCTATGAGAGCTGGTCTATTAAACATACACACATTTAACAGGTATTAGGATATGGTTTTTAAAAACCTGTAGCATATTCACTTCATCAACGCCTAGAAAGACCTTCCACTTCCAACTGACAGTACCACAGGTGATAAACTACCTCTCCATTTTATGGTATGCAACAGTCAACAGGTCTAATCCTATGAACACACAGACAGCAAAACTCCCAAGGAAAAAATCTTAAAATGTACACATATTCCTTTCAAACTAGCCTTAAGAGATACTATGGAAACAACATGTGAAGCCTCAATTTGCTCTTACATCTACATCAAATGGAACTCACCATCATATTTGGCAATTTCATCATCAGTGTCCTCTTTCTTGGCTTTGGATAAAATCCACCTATAATTAAGAAGACAAACCCCCAAATTAAGATTTAAAGGACAGCTGGCCTGTGAAAAGAATCAATGGAAATACTAACAAAAGCAAGATCTACCCAGGTCTTCGTAGCCTATTTAACCACTCTACTTTCTTTGACTTTTATTTTTTATTTATTTGTTTAGAGAGAGAGAGAGAGAGAGAGAGAGAACACACATGCTCCATGTGCAAACTTAGAAGGACAGAGAGAGAGGGAGACAGAATCCCAAGCAGGGGGGATCCTAGCTGGCTCAGTTGGAGAAAGCATGCAACTGTCTGAGCCCCACGTTAGGTATAGAGATTACTTACTTACAAATAAATAAATTAAAAAAAAAAAAAAAAAAAGAATCCCAAGCAGGCTCTGAGCTGCTCAACTTGGGGCTCAATCTTAAGAACCATGAAATCATGGCCTAAGCCAAAATCAAGAGTCAGACACTTAACTGACTGAGCCACCCAGGTGCCCCTCTTCAACTTTTAAATCTGCCACACAAATAGTAATACATTGAATTCAACTCACAAACCTGTAAAAAAAAAAAAAAAAAAAAAAAAGTACCAAACCCAGGAAACAATTCCACTTTTTTTGAGACTTAAGAGAAAAAAAATTTTCAATTCAAAGAACAATACATAGGGTCGAGGGAAAAAGAGAAATGAAAATTAGACCCACATGCTCTAAAAAAATTTTCTAACTGGGCATGTTCTAAATTTTCCTAAAACAGCACAAACACTGGAGACACAAAATAGACATTTCACTACATAAAATGCTATGCAAAAAGGAATCCATTATCACATCTTACTTATGTGAGGTTTGCCTCCAAGATGTTTTCCCCTAAGAGACACTTACCCTGACAGAGTTCCTCTGTCAAAGGAATCAGCAAAATACACTTCCCCTGTTGGAACCGGAGCTTTGTAGGTGACCTATGTTTAATATAAAAATGAGACTCAAGAATTGAAATTTGCAGCACTATTCCCTTCTTAGTAGGATTTGCTTTTAATTATCCCAAATTTTTATAGCAGGCCCTCAATTCAATGTATAAAAAATTTATCATTGGCAAGATATACAAAAGGCTACTATTTTTAACTTAACTTCCCCTTGGAAAAAGGTCCAAATTTACCTTCATCCTTTGATTATCTCAAGAGGTAAAACAAATAGATTCAAAGACTACTTCAAACCTTTGGAGACGGAGGAGCACTGGTATCTGGTTTTGATTTTGAGTCTTCTACCTCTTCAATAACATCATCGAGGTCGTCCTCAATATCAATCATATCATCATCATGGCCTTCGTGAGCATGAACAATTGTCGTTCCAAGGACCAGTAACATACAAAGCAACCACTTCCCTTCCATGATCTACATATAAAAAAAGTAAAGTAAGTTAAATGTATCACTTCCTTTTAAAATCTTTGTAAAGAGGGGCACCTGGATGGCTCAGTCTGTTGTGTCCAACTTCAGCTCAGGTCACGATCTCGCGCAGTTCATAGGATGGAGTCCTGCATTGGGCTCTGGGCTGACAGCTCAGAGCCTGGAGCCTGCTTCGGATTCTGTGTCTCCCTCTCTGCCCCTCCCTTGCTTGTGCTCTGTCTCTCTCAAAAAATGAATAAACATTAAAAAATAAAAAACTAAAAATTTCGTGAAGACCACTAACCCCTCTCTTATTTAAAATTAAGGCATTCAAGGGGCACCTGGGTGGCTCAGTCGGTTGAATCTCCGACTTCTGCTCAAGTCATGATCTCACCTTGAGTTCTAGCCCATATTGGGCTCAGTGCTGACAGCTCCAGGCCTGGAGCCTGCTCTGGATTCTGTCTCCCTCTCTCTCTGCCCCTCCCCCGCTCACGCTTTGTTCTCTCAAAAATGAATAAACACTAAAAAAAAAATTTTTTTTTTTTTAACGTTTATTTATTTTTTTGGGACAGAGAGAGACAGAGCATGAACGGGGGAGGGGCAGAGAGAGAGGGAGACACAGAATCAGAAACAGGGTCCAGGCTCTGAGCCATCAGCCCAGAGCCCGACGCGGGGCCCGAACCCACGGACCGCGAGATCGTGACCTGGCTGAAGTCGGACGCTCAACCGACTGCGCCACCCAGGAGCCCCCCAAAAAAATTTTTTTTAATTAAAACTTTCAAATCAGAGCCAGAACAACTTAACCATGACTATTTCATTTTACAGGTAAAGAAAGTGAGCCAGAGAGATCAAGGGATTTTCCTAAAAATCAGTCAGTTAAAAGATTCAATTTCAAGAAAATTTCAAAATGAAACTCAAAACGATTGTTCCCATATATAATACCATGTTGGCCACCGACCTAGGGTGCCCAAATGCAATTTCAAACTAGCTTTTTGCATTTATAAAGAGTTTGACAACGGGCAAAAATCTCTTTCACGTATTAATTTACAATTTACAATGACATGGTAACAGAAGAGCTAATCAGCCTCACATTAAAAAGTTAATAGAGAGATTGTTCCAAGATCATCAAGTTTAGACAGAGCTTTTAACTAGTGTTTTAAGGCTCACCAACAAAAATACTAAGCCAAGGACCAGCTACTTTTATCTCTCTTATTTTTTAAACACTTAAATGTATTATATCAGGCTGTCATGGCTGGTAGTGGGTCCTCTTTCTAAGGACCACAGATCTAAAGATATAAAAGCCGAGCCACGTGGATGCACAGCATGATTTAAGAATAAATAGTACAGGGTTTTAATTGTGCCAGATGAAAAGAGTTCTAGAGATGGGAGGTGATAATTGCACAAGAATGTGAATATACTTTATGCCACAGAACTGTACACTTAATAATGGTTAAGATTATAAATCTTCAACAGAAATTAATATTTTAAAAAAGAGAGTAAATCTTACGTGTTTTTAAACCACAATAAAAAACTCAAGGAAAAAACCTGAGCTTAATATTTTTGGTCTCTTGTTTACAATAAAGACTTTTATTTCTCAGGCAAAGTCTAAAAAAAAAAAAAAAGAAAAAGAAAGAAAAGAAAAGAAAAGAAAAGAAAAGAAAAGAAAAGAAAAGAAAAGAAAGGAAGAAAGAAAAAAAAAACTGAAGGAGCTCCTTCACAAACTTCAAATGGCCCCAATACACAACCCTGGCTGCCATTTTGACCAGTTAAGTTCCTAGAAAAAACCTAAATCAATGTACTCTCATGTTGAATTTAATGCCAATTCCTTACAAACTCTGTAATCCTTTAGTGTAACTCAACACATAGAACTAAATTTTCATGCGTCATTTCCTGGTATTTCTTTTATTTACGCATCTTAGGACTGTGTTCCCAAAATGAAAGAAGGTAAAGTAGACTGGATTCTTAAATGTTTAGCATCTAGACAATGCAGAAAATACAAGTATTAATAAAACCATCCATAACCTTTCCTAGGACTGGATTAGTTTTTAGAAAAAACTCAGTATCAACATTCTGCTACAGTCTCTTATATACTTAAAAAATGCCAGTAATCGCTCATTTATTCACTGGAAAGACCTCTATTTTATGCAATCAAAACAATATACAATGGTATAGCAGTACTGCTTTGATTTACAACTATAAGGGGATTCTGTGAAAGTAAACAGGCTGATTCAACCCTTTTATCTAAATCAATTTTATACAACTCCTAAGTTCTCTCTCATACAAACAATGCTATAAATGAGGATTAGATCCCCAGCAAAAAGCTATAAAACCAAATTAGCCCTAAACACAGCTAAAGCAACAGCTTTATGGCTACAGCTTTTTTTTTTAAATTTTTTTTAATGTTTATTTATTTTTGACAGAGACAGAGCATGAGTGGGGGAGGGGCAGAGAGAGAGGAAGACACAGAATCTGAAGCAGGCTCCAGGCTCCAAGCTGTCAGCACAGAGCCCAATGCAGGGCTCGAACTCACAGACCGCGAGATCATGACCTGAGCCAAAGTCGGTCGCTCAATCGACTGAGCCACCCAGGCGCCCCTGGCTACAGCTTTTTAAAAGTAAACAAAATGTGGTTAAGACTAGTAGTAATTAAAAGTACAAAACAGGGGTGCTTGGTGGCTCAGTTGCCTAAGCTTCCAACTCTTGATTTTGGCTCAGGTCATGATCTCACGGTTTCATGAGATCAAGCCCCCACACTGACAGCTCAGAGCCTGCTTGAGATTCTCTCTTCCTCTCTCTCTGCCCCCTTCCCCTCCCCTCACACTCTAGCATGCTCTCTTAAAAAAGTACAAAATCAATGGATTACTTAGGACTAAGTAAGTACTGGTGCTGGAACACTCTTTTCCAAGGAAAAAAGCTAATTAGGGAGACAGTCTGGTAGGCTAACTACTCACCTTTAAAAAAGGTAGGACTGAATCGCTTCTCGGCCTTTTGGCTAAAATCAAGTGCAAAAAGGTAGGACTGATTTTTATTCCTCAATAATTTTTAATTTGTTGATATATTGTTGCTATGGACTGAACCGCGTTCCCTGGCCACCCCCCTGCCCCAAATCTGTTGAAGCCCTAACAACGTCCACTGTGACTGTATTTAGAAACAAGACCTTCAAAAATTAAGGTTACTTAAGAGGTCATAGGGTAGGGGCCCTGGTCCAGTGGAATTGGTATTCACATAAGAGGAAGAGACACTAGAAGCGTTCATGCACAGAGAAAAGTCCACATGAGGACACAGTGATGGCAGCTCTCTGCAAGCCAATAAGAAAAGTCCTCACCAGAAACCAATCCTGACAACCACCTTCATCTTGGGACTTCCAGCCTCCAGAACAGAGAGAAAATAATTCCCTCCTGTTTAAGCCCTGCCCTTAGTATTCTACAAGCAGACTACAACAGCTGTCCTCAGGTTTTTAAGTATAATGTAAAGCAGTGTTTCTCAAACTTAAACAGACATCAGCATCACCCAGGGGTGAAACAGATTGCTGGGGTTCATCCCGAGTTTCTGATTCAGTCCACACCTGAATTTTACCTAACTAGTTCCAGACGATGCTGAGGCTGCTGGTTCAGGAATCACACTTTGAGAACCACTGCTTAGGGTTTATGAATAATCCATCTGTGCTTCGTTTTCCAGGATATAAAACATTTTCATATATATTGTTCATGTAAAACCTCCCGTGAGGTATTACTCTTTTATTTCACACATTATGAATGAAAACTCAATGAAATTAAAATAGCCTACTTATTACCACAACTAATAAGCGAGACTCAAAGAATTCAAATCCTGTATTTCTATTACACTGGACAAAGTGTTACTACGCAGTTGAAACTGACAGAGTATAATGAACAGAAGACAGGAAGACTAAGGCAGGAAGAGCTAGTAGGGAGTGATCTGGAACAGGGGGTTTCAGGTAGGGTTAGTGAGGAAGGGGCGACTGCAGAACAGCTAGTCCCAGATGTGGACCAAGGAGCATGGGGAGAGAAGGCATCTGCGTCACGGAGGCAGAATGGTCCCACTGAAAGGAAAACAGTTTTCAGGTAGCAGAAGGCTACCTGTCCCATCAGGAACAACAAAGAAAATCTCTAGCAAACTTCAGAAAATGCACTTCTCCCCCACTGCCATCTCCTCTACACTCTGAGTTGCAGAACCTGGTTTTTTAGGTAAGAGAAGTGTGCGGGAACTCATCGGTCACTTTCACATTATCCAGAAGGTCACGAAGCCTATGAGGAATCGGTATGGCCAAACCACAATGCTCACAGCTCTTATGTGCCCTCATGAGCCTCACCCACTGCCAGCTTTACATATACTGCCTTAACACCAGTAATCTGCCAGTACTCCCGAGAAAATGCTACGGCCAATAAGTCCATTCTAGTTCCCACAATCACTATTAAGCCTCCTTAAATGTTCCAAGTTCTGTCAGAGACTTGTCCATACTCACAAACAATTCAGCGATATATATGAAGGTGATCTTAATTCTCTGTTTTGTTAATGAAAATCCAACATTACCAAGACAAAAAATTCCCCCATCTTATTTCAGTCCCTCTGCCCACACTCTTTATATCAAATGGAATCCAAAGGTAGCACTGACTGCCTGGGTATTTACATAGGATGTTGGCACTACTATGCTTTCTAGAAGAAAACAGGAGAAAATTTAGGTGATCTGGGGTTGGACAATGAGGTTTTACATACAATATCAAAAGCAAAATACATGAAAGACAAATTGGTAAGCTGGGTTTTACTAAAATTAAAAATGTCAAGGGGCACCTGGGTAGCTCAGTTGGTTAAGCGTCCGACTCCTGATTTCAGCTCAGGTGGTGATCTCATGGTTCATGGGTTCCAGCCCCACATGGGGCTCTTGCTGACAGCACAGAGCCTGCTTGGGATTCTGTCTCCCTCTCTCTCTCTGCATCTCCTCGACTCACACTCAAGCTCTTGCTCTCTCCGAGAACTTCAACTCTGAGACTTAAAGAACTCAAACTCACCAATAAGAAAATAAACCAGCCAGTCAAAAAATGGGCAAGAAATCTGAACAGATACTTCACCAAGTGAAATATTCAGATGGAAAACAAACATACGAAAAGATGCTCAATATAATTTGCCAGTAACTGCAAATTAAAACAAGATACCACCATGCACCTATGAGAATGGCTGAGATAAAAAAAAAAAAATGGCAAGGATGTGAAGCAACAGAAGCTCTCACTCATTGCTGGTGAAAATGCAAAATCGTATACCCACTCTGGAAGACAGTGTGGCAATTTCTTACAAAACTAAACATAGTTTTACCATATATTCGGCAATCATGTTTCTAAGTACTTACCCAAATGATCTGAAAGCTTACAAGTGCCCAAAAACCTGCACACCAATATTTCTAGCAGCTTTATCCATAACCACCCCAAACTTGAAGAATCTAAAATATCCTTCAATAACTCTATGAATAATAAGCAAACTGCAATGCAACATTATTCAGCAATTCAAAGAAATGAGTTATCAAGCCATAAAAAGACATGGATGCATTTTAAACGCACACTTTTAAGTGAAAGAAGCCAGTCTGAAAAGGTGACAGGCTGTATAATTCCAATTAGATGACATTCTGAAAAAAGCAAAACTACAGATATGGTTAAAAAAAAAAGATCAGTGGTTACCAGAGGTTTGGGGAAGGCAGTCAGGTTGAACATGTCAGCATCAGGGATAATTTACACAGTGAGACTACTCTGTAGGATGCTATAATTATGCATACACAACACTATGCATTTGTCAAAACCCATGAACCTTGACAGCACAGAGTCAATCAAAAGTATGAAAATTTTTAAAAAATCATTTAGGAGGTCGAGTGATCCAAGGATACCATGCAGATGTGACAATTTGTGTTACGCATATATTAAACAGCCTCATCGAAAGGGGTGGAGGGAGACAATGCTGACCTATGTAACTTCAGAAACAAGTGGGGTGTGTAAACTTGACTGTACGAAAACATTTTTCTAGCTGGTGAGTTATTTCCTATGCGTGTACTGGCTAACAATTCTGACACTGCTATATGTGTACACTGGAACTGAACAAGTGAGTATTTGGGTGGTGGATGGTGGGAGCCACTTTTCATTGCTGGGTGTGGGAATTTACAGATAAGAAAAAGCCAGAATACTCTATATGGTAATGGAAGAGAGTCAGAGACATCAGCACAAACTCATGTTGTGCTTAATTTACAGAAGATTACACATAGTAGTATTTATAGATATGTGCATATATACCCATTAGTATGCACACATTTCCTTGATGTGACACTTGCGAGGACCTAGAAGAAACTATACCCCGGTACAATAAATACACCTAATACCAAGATGTTGGGGGTATTTTTGTTTTTACATTTATTTATTTTTGAGAGAGAGAGACAGCACAAGTGGGGGAGGGGCAGAGAGAGGAGACACAGAATCCGAAGCAGGCTCCAGGCTCCAAGCTGTCAGCACAGAGCCCGACGCAGGGCTCGAACTCACAAACCGTGAGATCATGACCTGAGCCAAAGTCGGACGCTTAACTGACTGAGCCACCCAGGCGCCCCTAGATCTTGGTTTTTGTTTGTTTTTGTTTTTTTTTTAACGTTTATTTATTTTTGAGACAGAGAGAGACAGAGCATGAACGGGGGAAGGGCAGAGAAAGAGGGAGACACAGAATCGGAAGCAGGCTCCAGGCTCTGAGCCATCAGCCCACAGCCCAGCACGGGGATCGAACCCACGGACCGCGAGATCGTGACCCGGGCTGAAGTCGGACGCTTAACCGACTGAGCCACCCAGGCGCCCCTTAAAGCAGGCTTCATGTCCAGTGTGGAGCCCAACACAGGGCTTGAACTCATGACCCTGAGATCAAGACCTGAACTGAGATCAGGAGTCAGACATTTAACCAACTGAGCCACCCAGGGGCCAACCAAGATCTTGATTTTTAAAACCACTTCCAAAAAAAGGGGGACCCCTTGGAGAAATGGCCAACTCTAGGATTGGGGCAGGAAGTACACAAGATAAACCTGGGACATCTTGCAGTGCCATAAAAAAAAATGTTCAAAAAAGAAAACAAAACTAAAATACCCATAATGATGGGAGGGTATGTCAAAAGAACACAGGAAAGAGTGCCCAATGGCCAAAGCTGGAACAGTATGAGCAAAAAATAAGTGGTACTGGATAATACCCCAAAGTATAAAATAGATGCCCACGGATCTATACTGATACAAATATATGGGTAAATAAATAAATGGGGGAGGAGAGCCTAATTCCCCACTCCTAACGTGTGGGCTGCACATAGTGATGTCCTCCTAAAGAGAACAGTATGGGAAGGGGGAAAGAGAGAGGAACTTTCCACTGGAGAAACGTGGCAAACACTGCCTCACCCAGGTGATCAAAGTCAACATCAACAGTGATAGGTCAGGTTGGTAGCATGTACACTGGATACAATATGATGAAAGAAAGGACTTTAACCTCAATGGTTTTCCTCCCAAATACCCCCAGTCTAGTCATGAGGAAAACAACAAACAAAATCCCAATAGAAGGACATTCTACAAAAAAACCTAACGGTAGTTTTCAAAAACCTCAGGGTCATCAAAAATAAGGAAAGTCTGAAGAAGTATCACAGCCAAGGAAAGCCTAAGGAAACATGAGTAAATGTAATGTATCCTGGAACAGAAAAAGGACAGTGGGTAAAAACAAAGGAAAGCTGAATTAATGATGAACTTTAGTTAATATTTATGTATTAATATCGGTTTGTTAATTGTAAATTATAGTAAATATACTCTATTAACAGTAGAAAAAACTGGATATGCGTCATCTGGGAATTCTCTGTACTATTCTCATTATTTTTCTGTAAATCTAAAGTTGTTCTAAAAATTAGTTTGTATATATACGTGTATACATACGTGTATATATATAAACACATATGTATACACACATACATACACATACACAACCACGTATATATACACACACATATATATAAAAGGATGTTCTACTATTATGCCTCAAATGGTTGATCTCCCTCCTAGGGCTGAAATGTACTACAGGAATCTAGTCTAACTCCCCTTTTTGAGAAGAAACTGAGGGCCAGACATTGACTTGCCACAAATCAGTTATTGGCAGAATCAGATCAGAAGTCAAGGTTCCTACCTCCCAGTGCAGTGCGCCCTTCCTGGTAATTCTACAAATGCTTTTGTCTTAAAGACATGAAGTGATTTTTCACATAGTTTAACATCCAAGAGGATTTCAGAAGAGGATTTCAGGGGTGTTTTCTCTCTTTTTAGGTCTTCATTTGTCTTTACGCTGACAGAATCCTAAGCAGAGTGCACACTTCTATTATCACTTTGTTTTTCTGTTTCTAAGATTATCCATATGAAATACCTAACAAGCAGCTCAGGAGCAAAGCAATAACACTTTTAGAGAATAGACAGCACACCTCTCCTCAACTTCCCCAAAGTCACAGAGCAAGTGGACCCTGTATTTGGAAGGCTCAGCAGTAAAAGTGAATTAAGAACTTACCTTTAAACCGAGAAACATTTTTCTCTAGTAAAGAAACATTGACCATGTTTCCTAAAATTCTCTTCTACTTCACAATTCAGGTTAACATACATTAGCTCGAGGGCAAGGTTTCTCACATTCCCACATGCTGTAACAGCAAATTCCTCCCGACCTATACTTTAAGCCATTATATTCTTAGAGCACTTCATTTTCCGGTTTTCTTTCAGGGACCATCTTCTCTCCCTCTCTCTCATAATTTTTATCATTCCAAGGCCTTACCTTAAACTCTACAGCAAAGCCCCTCTGAGCCAGGATGCAAATGCTGGATGAATATATATAACCCATAACTAGGTTACTCAGTGCTACATGAAGCCTCACAGTGGGTCCACTTAAATTCCTATCTTGGTCAAACTACAATCACTACAGGCATGGACCTCCAGGACAGCCAGCAATTAAAAAACCAAAGCACAAATATGAAAATCTTTTAACATCTATGAGTCTACTGAAGTGGACAACTGTCTCAAAAATACCTTTAGGTTACATACAAATATGAGTTTTGTGTGGCTCTGCCATAGGATAATGAAAGCAAAGACCCAAGTCAATAAAACCAATACTATGGGGCCAACACCAAGACCAAAGCTTGATCTAAAAGTAAAACCTACAACATCTAGGTTCTAGAGAAATCAACAAACTGCAGATCCTTCAAATAATTAGTCAATTGGGCTTATAACAAAAGCTGGGTGGCAAAGTTCAAAGATTGTTTTCTGGGGGCACTTGGGTGGCTCAGTCAGTTAAGCGTCTGACTTCAGCTCAGGTTATGATCTTGTAGGTCATGAGTTCAAGCCCCACATCGGGCTCTGTACTGACAGCTAAGGGCCAGGAGTCTGCTTTGGATTCTGTGTCTCCAACTCTGTCTGCCTCTCCCCCACTCACACTGTCTCTAGCTCTCAAAAATAAATAAACATAAAAAAAAGGCTGTTTTCTGGCAGCCACAGGCTTAGACTGGGAATTCTGTATTACAAAGGGGTTAAAGGAAAAAATACATCTGATACACATTAGAAAACCTGGCTTGTGTCAGACCCTAAAGCAATATTTATTGCTGACATTAAACTCCGTGAGTGCTAACTATATATCAAGTATGAAAAGAAGTCAGTAGTCTCTAACCCTCAGGAACTCAATCTACATAATATGGTTGTCCATAAAGTCTGGAAACATAAGGAGCCAGGGAATTAAAAACAAATTCAGAAAAGGGGCGCCTGGGTGGCTCAGTCGGTTAAGCGGCCGACTTCGGGTCATGATCTCACGGTTTGTGGGTTTGAGCCCTGCATCAGGCTCTGTGCTGACAGCTTGGAGCCTGGAGCCTGCTTCTGATTCTGTGTCTCCCTCTCTATCTCTGCCTCTCCCCTGCTCATACTCTCTCTCTCAAACATAAAGATTAAGAAAAATTTTTTAATCCAGAAACATAAAAATTTTTTATAGATTTAAAGTGACCTTAATGTCATTATATATACTTGCCTGTGTTTTCAGAGTGTGTGAGTATACTGTAGTATTAGTTCTACTAATCAATTTTGGGGGGTTTTGGGGTCAATATCAAAATAAACTCGTAATATTACAGACTTTTATTTATCTAACTTGCAAAGCAGGCACACAGCTTGTTAGCACTGCTTAAGACTCATGCTAGTATTTTCTTTCCATAAAAAACAATGCCAGGGGAGCCTGGAAGGCTCAGTTAAGCGTCTGACTTTGGCTCAGAGGTCATGATCTCACTGTTCGTGAGTTTGAGCCCCATGTCGGGCTCTGGGCTGACAGCTCGGCTCTCAAAATCTCAGGGACAGGAGTCTTTTAAAAGCACTTAATCTACTCACTTTTAATACTTCAATCCACTCTTTTTAACTTTTAAGAGTGAACACATCTTGAATTCTAGAGATGGAAATTCCCTATTTTTAAGCTGACGAATCAGAAAATTAATTCCTGACATCCAAGGCAATATAGTGTATGTGGTGGTATAACCTGTCAAGTCGGAGAAACCTGGGCTCCAGACTCTCCTGCTCCTCTCTGTGGCCTTGCAGCTGACTTAACTTCCAGGAGTCTTCTTTCCCTATTTTATAGATGTGGGTAATAGTACTACTGGCTGAAAGGCTTGCTGTGAAAACAGAAAAAGATAATACAAAGTCTATCAGAATCCAATACTTTATAGGTATATGCAAATAGTTTGTTCTTTGACACACAGTTAGTACAACCAGAGTGAATACACCTTCAATTCTCATCCTAGACCAATAGGTCTAATATGTTTGCTTACTCCTCCAATGTTTTTCAGCAAAGCTGAATAATTTTGCATAGCAAGAAAAACCTGCTTTCCACCAAGTACACTGTAGGATTTCTTCTTTAACTCTTCCTTGCAATAGTGTCTATACAATTTTCGCATTGGTATATAGAAATGTCCATGTTTATCTGTGATTTTTTTTCCTGCCCTGTCATCAATCACTTATCTTCATGAATTCTCTAAAAGTTAATTGATTTTTGGTTAATTATAATTCTGTTCCCAGCACACATTGTGAAAAAAAACAAACTATACACAACAATGTACATGAAATTTCAATTGAGCACAAAATATCCTATTTAACAGAAACAGACACATGCTGCACTGAATTTTAGCAAATCTGGACAACCACTTGGATCAACTTTAGGAATGGGTAAACACTAATGGAATATTAAATTTCGGGACTCATGGGTGGCTCAGTCAGTTGAGCATCTGACTTCAGCTCAGGTCATGATCCCGTGGTTCGTGGGTTTGAGCCCCAAGTCGGGCTCTGTGCTGCCAACTCAGAGCCTGGAGCCTGCTTCGGATTCTGTGTCTCCCTTACTCTCTGTCCCTCCCCACCTTGTGTTCTGTCTCTCTCAAAAACAAACTTACATAAAAAGATTTTTTTTTTTAATTTCTACCCTGTAATAATAGAACTTTTATCCTCAATAAAGACCTATTTAGAAAAAAAATCTTTAAAACAAATGGAGACTTACATTATTTTTTAGTTAATTAAATTTACATTTTTATATTTTATCTTTTTAAGTCTATTTTTTCCTAGGAAAGAGAGTATTGGTCTGGGGCGCCTAGCTGAGTTGGTAGAGCATGTGACTCTTGACCTCAGGTTCATAAATTTAAGCCCTATGTTGGGCATAGAACTTATGTAAAAATATATATATATACATACAAAATATATATATGTGCATATACACACACATACATGGTTTTCTTTTCTTGCGAAGTTTTTGTCTGGTTTTAGTATTAAGGAATACTGGCCTTACTAAATGGGTTAGGAAGTATTCTCTCCTATTTTCCAGAAGAGTTTGTGAAGTTAATTCTTTCCTAAGTTTCTGACAGAATTCACCAATGAAGACACTTGGTTCCAGGCTTTTATTTGTGGGAATCTGTTTCTCAAAAGTTAGGGAATGTCAATCTTAATTCCTGTAATCCATGAGAAATTAAAAGAAGAACAGAAGAAATCCCGGGAAGGGATTATTTGTCTCTTTATTCAAGTTGAGGAAGTTCTTTGTATTCTCAGTTTGTTGAGTATTTTTATCATGAAAGGGAGCTGCATTTTGTCTAATGCTTTTTCTGTGTTTACTGAGATGCAGTTTTTGTCCTTAATTAATGTAGTGTGTTACATTCATTACTGTAAATTGAACCAACCTTGCATTCCTGGAATAAATCCCAGTTGGTTATTGGGTAGTGTCCTTTTAACGTTGCTGGATTCCATCTGCTACCATTTTGAGGATTTTTGCATCTATTTTCACAAAAGATGAGGTCTACTGGGGCTCTTGGGTGGCTTTGTAGGTTACACATCTGACTCTTGGATTTCGGATCAGGTCAAGATCTATAGTGTCTATAGATCTACAGATATAGAGCCCCACGTCAGGCTGGTGCTGACAGTTGGTGCTGGTATTAGGGTAGTTTGGCCTCACAGAATGAGTGGGAAGTGTTCTCTCTTCTATTTTTGGAAGAGTTTATGGACGACTGGTGTCAATTCTTCCTTAAGTATTTGGTAGAACTAACCAGTAAAGCCACTTGGTCCTAGGCTTTTCTTTGTGGGACTCATCTTTTAACCTACTGAGCCACCCAGGCACCCCTGTGGACTCATCTTTTAAAAGAAGATATTTCAACTAATTCCTTTAATCCATGAGAAATTAGAGAGATGAACAGAAGAAATGACCTGGCTAATATTCTTGGTTGTTTAGGGGGGGAAAAAAAGTGATTTTTAAAAAGGCAGCATATAGGGGCGCCTGGGTGGCTCAGTCAGTTAAACGTTTGACTTCAGCTCAGATCGTGATCTCATGGTTCAGGAGTCTGAGCCCCACGTTGGGCTCTGTCCTGACAGCTCAGAGCCTGGAGCCTGCTTCAAATTCTGTGTCTCCCTCTCTCTCTGCCCCTTCCCTGCTCGTGCTCTCTCTCACTCTCTCTCTCAAAAATATTTTTCTTTAATTTAAAAAGGCAGTGTATAATAAGAAAGGAGGCAGTCTTTCTTTCATGTAGGTTATCCACTCATCTATTAATACACCCTTTTCAAAATTTAAGTCTTATAGGTCTTAGGTATCTTTGGTTATCTAATTTAATCCTCACAAGAACCCCAGGAGGTTCAATCACCCTCAGTTGACACGTGAGAAAAATAAAGCTAAGAGAAGTTACATAAACTGTCCTAAGTCACAGTTAGATATACAGTAATGTTTATGAGCGGGAACTCAGAATTCTGTCACAATCCCTCCTCGACTACCCAATAACTTGGCACACTAAGTCAACTACTAACCTCGGGGCCCCAGTTTCTTCACCTCTTAAATGAGAGCACCACCACCATATACTTCTCAGGATCATTGTATGAACAAAATGCACGTAGAAAGTGCTTATGACAGTGCCTAGTTTACAGTACGTACGCATGACATCAGCAGTGAGTGATTTCTACTAGTACTAGGTATTGCCCAGTGAGATCATTTAAGTTTCAATGGTTCTAAAACTCCGAGTTTTAAGGCAAATGAGAAATTTTAAATCTTAGATTGGAAAGGAACCAGTTAAAAGGAACTCGATTCCAGGCAGGCAGAGATGAACAATTTTACTAGTACTTTTTATACCTTCTGATTGTATTACACATGCATCCAGTCAAAAATCAAAAGCACTAAGGTGGGGGAAGGGACCACATAAAATGTGGTCTTTATTTAAAAATATATCTCATTCAGGGGCTCTAGGTGGCTCAGTTGGTTAAGCGTCCGACTTCAGCTCAGGTCATCTCACAGTTCATGAGTTCAAGCCCTGCGTCAGGCTCTGTGCTGACAGCTCAGAGCCTGGAGCCCGCTTGGGATTCTGTGTCTCCCTCTCTCTCTGCCCCTCCCCCGCTTGTGCGCTCACGCTCTCTCTCTCAAAAATAAATAAACGTTAAAAAAAATTAAAAAATATATATATCTCATTCATTTAAAAATATAGAGAGAGTACCTTGTTTACAGTTTTAAATTTTGTTTTTCATTGACAGGAACATTATAATCCATTTTTCCATAGCACTTTCTTTTTGCTATAAACCAAGTATGTTTAACATGTGAATACTCAAAACACATTGAAGATTCTCTAAATTCTTTAAAAAAAAAAAAATTCTCCAAATAGTTTTCACAGCACACAGTTAAGCTTAATTTAAAAGTACATCTGTTGCAGTTAAAAAAGCATCCAACCAGCACTTTCGTGACAAAGTCCTACAGTAAGCTATACAGGTTACAACTATGTTCAGTGCACTTTTACTTTGCTTCGGAGTCATTATGAGCTGAATTTGCACACTATTCAA
Source organism: Herpailurus yagouaroundi (assembly GCF_014898765.1). Classification (NCBI taxonomy): domain Eukaryota; kingdom Metazoa; phylum Chordata; class Mammalia; order Carnivora; family Felidae; genus Herpailurus; species Herpailurus yagouaroundi. The sequence continues at coordinate 770,095 of NW_024412423.1, forward strand.
AGTAGTTCCTGGTTCTCCATCTCATTTGTCCCTCCCTGTAGCCCCCTAATTGGGGGTGTGGCATCCAGGAGAGTTCCCATTTCCATTTTAAAGATGTGGAAACCAAGCTAGTTACCTAAGCTAGTTACCATGATGGGCCTCGAATTCAAGACTCTGCATTCTGCTTCCAACTGTCACTTTGTCCCTTAGGCTATCTAGCAGGGCAAAGTGAACTCTAAAGGATGCAACAGCACGATTGCCAAAACGGCAGCAACAGCCTCTGCCCAGACGTTTACCTCTCATGGTTCTTGGAAGATAACCTGTTAGTTGGAACTGTCTGTCCTGTTAAGATAAGTTACGTGGAGACGGATGAGAACACCCATTTTCAGATAGGTCAGAAAATCTGTTGTTGTGGGGCACATTCACTCCAACACACAGTTCACTCTGGGCTTCTCATGATCCAGTCACTAGGCTTGTTGGCTTATGTACCCTGGCTGGTGCAAAGGAGAACTCCCACACAGTGCTTTACCTCTGTTCCAAGTCCACTCTAAGTACAATTACAGCAAGTGTACAACATGGCAGTGATTCTATTCAAGACCCTCAAAAAAAATTTTTTTAATGCTGAAGAGCTAAGATACACAATGATTTCAAAAATCAATACAATTCTTCCCTTAAAAACAACCAGCAACAAAACCCAAAAAACTCTACTCGTTAAAAAATTAAAATGTTCCATTTCCTAAATTAGAGGTAAAGAGACTTAACCTTGGCTCACCTTAGTCCTCAGTTTAACTTCCCTCAACCACCATTCACTTGTGCCATACCCTGCAGTTAACTCTCTAGATCCAGTTCTCCCCCCCCCCACCCCATTGCTAAAAATGTAACTTCAGGTACTGGGAAACAGGACTTAACCAATTCAAACAGCAGGATGTCAGTATAGTGGACCAACAGCATTCCGACTATAATAATTTATTGCAATCATTATTTATCTGGCAGTTAATATAGGGTTATCAATGTGTCTTCTCTGTCTTATTTTACACACATCTCAATTTAACTCTAACGACTCCATCAGGTACTATTATGCCCATTATTTGGGGAAGAACTGGGGCACAAAGGGTAAGTAAATTGCCCAAGTTCACACAGCAGCAAATGGTCCATAAAAGACTTGAACCAGGGCCTTAACCTTAAGCACTACACCAAAACTGCCCTGCCCTCAACTATAATCCCAAACGTGATCATAAAATTAATGGCATGACCTTGGGCCAGTCATTTCATACCTCTGGGTCTCAGTTTCCTCCACTATAATACAACCTACCCTAATTAAAAGCAGGGGCTTTCCTGCTTTTAATGTCCGGTGAATTTCCGACTGGATTACTCCCCACCCCCAAATAGGTGTGTATGTTAAGACTGAAGTTCTTCAACCACGGCGTGTTCTAGCACATTCTCCATAGTCTTCGGGGTGCTAGGGTTCAGTCTTCGCTTTGCGCCTTTATTTTCCAGTATTGAACCTGTAATGCTAATCCTAAACATTCTCTCTCGTTCTGGTACTACATTTTCCCACTGCTAGGAGTACCGACTAGGCCTGATCCCACCCCAGACCTTTACCGGCTATTCCAACCCACCCCGCGGTTTCCCAGGTAGCCAGGAAAGGCCTTAGAAAGCCCTAGAGAAGCAAAGCCATAGAAAGAAGTTGGCTACCCAGAGGTCAAGGGAGGCTTCAGGGCACCTGCCACGCCTCCCGACCCCGGCAGCGCGGCCTCGGCCTGGCTCCCCAAACCAAGCGGCCCCGGTTAGGGCCTCGTCCCTCACGACTAGCGCGTCTGCCGAGGCCTGGGCCCTAGAAACCCAGCCCGACCCCCTCGGCCCCGGCCACGCCCGGCCCTTCGGCGCCGCACCGCGCACCCGGGCCCCCCGGGGTCCTCATAGGCCGGAGGACACGCGCAGGCCTGCTGTCTCACCTCGAGTTTTACGGGGACCGCCGGCGGCGCCCGCGCCTCCACCCGCCCGCACACCTGGCCCCGCGCTGCAGTGGAGACAGCGGCAGAGACGGCCCGACCGTCACGTGCCGCAGAACCAAGAGGCCTCGGCTACCGCTGATGCCGCGCGAGCGAGCCCCACCGCGCAAAGCCCGGCCCTGCGTCCGCCCCTCGCTCCTGAGTAGCTACGGACGGCACCAAGTCCCGCCCCCCCGCGCAAGCTCCAGGGTTCGGTTGGTCGGTGAGGCCATCGCTCTAGGCACCTTCCCATACGCCCCCTAGGGCTATTCTTCGTGGAGTGTGGGGATTGGCTAGGAGTGAGGCAGGAAGTGGCTGTTGGTTGGGTAGGAGAGAAGGGGGAGGAACAGTAGCGGAATAGGGAACCTCGGGCGCGCGCAGCCTGGGGCGGGGCCGGTCTGGCACGCGTTCCCGCGCCCGGTTGTCCTGGTGCCTTAGTGGGCCAGTTGCCCGATGTTTCATTCCCGTATCTTTGGCTTCTTCCCCGCCGGTGCCTGGACCTAGAACCCAGGATGGGCATCCCGTTCACTTTGCTTAGGGGGCAAATGACAGCCGGCAGAAGGAGTGGGAGATCGGCTGAGCCTTTGGGAAGGGCCAGTTCCCAGAGGCAGCATGTGCGGGGATCAGATGGAACCCCTCACCGGCTTCTTTGGCCCGGCCTGAAGTTGACTGCACAGCTCTGGGTAACCAGGCACCACCGTTCCTGCAGAGTCATCTCTCTGGGCGCAGCAGCCTGCGGCCGCCTCCTTACCCAACACACAGTCCAGTATACTATAATCCAAGGTTATTTCCACTTTCAGTTTGTGATGTTTCCTTAAATAAGATTAAACATAAAGGCACAGAGACTGACGGCAGGATTGAGAGAAAAGGACAGTGCAATGGAAAGATTTCAGACACATCACAATTTTTATAACCCACTTTAATATGTTGAAGAAATGGAAATGGCCAATGGCTTTCCTAGACCTTTTTGGGTCCTGGTCTCTGACTTCCATTTGTTTGGATACCCAAAGGCTGAATCTTAGGATGGAAAAAAATTGGAATCAGTAGATGTATCACCTATCCCAAGAACCAGCATTATTTCCTCTTGCCACTTTTAAGGAGAAGAGAAGGGTCAGAGTTTGGTGTTTGCATAAACTTAATATTCTCCAATTCTTCACCCCCCAAATCTATGTAAGAGAATTTTTATAATATAAATTATAATTTGTGCTGTCTCTCTCAAAAATAAATAAACACTACAATTTTTTTTCAAAAAAGGAGTGTGCAGGGAGATGGTTTAGGTTTTAGATCTGGATTTTAGATTTAGTATGATTCCAGGGAGATCTGAAAGACAATGAGGCCAGTTGGGAAACCAATTTTTGCAGTTGATTTAAGAGCAGGATTAGGGAATGGCAGGGTGTGTAGAAACACGAGCATTGGGGGAGCCTAGGTGGCGCAGTCGGTTAAGCGTCCGACTTCAGCCAGGTCACGATCTCGCGCTCCGTGAGTTTGAGCCCCGCGTCAGGCTCTGGGCTGATGGCCTGGAGCCTGTTTCTGATTCTGTGTCTCCCTCTCTCTCTGCCCCTCCCCCGTTCATGCTCCATCTCTCTCTGTCCCAAAAATAAATAAAAAAACGTTGAAAAAAAAATTAAAAAAAAAAGAAACACGAGCATTGAATGTTTGTTTGTTTTAATGTTTATTTATTTATCTTGAGAGAGAGAGAGAGAGAGAGAGAGAGAGAGAGAGAGAGAATCCTAAGCAGGCTCCACGCTGTCATCAAGGAGACTGACACAGGGCTTGAGCTCAGGAGCTGTGAGATCAGGACCTGAAAATCAAGATTCAGACGCTTAACCCACTGAGCCACCCAGGCACCCCAAGCATTTAATGTTAATGCTGAAAAATGGCCCAGTGGACTCAGGAGGCTAGGGAAAGAGAAGAATCAAAGCTAACGCTGAAAGTCTGAGCTTGGGTGACTGGAGGTGAACTGTAAAGGCCCTCAGAAGAGGGAATTCAAGCTTTGCTGAGCCTGAGGATCCTGTCTGGGCCCAAGACAGAGCGGGACAGGAGATCCTGCTAAGAGTCCTGATGTGGATTTTTTTTTTTTTTTTTTTTTTTTTTTTTTTTTTTTGCCAAAGCTTAATGTTCTTCAAAGGACGAAGCAAAGGACAAAACACTGAGGAATGAGATTTTTTTTTTTCCAATTTGAAAGCAGTCACTATTGATTAACTGACCAGATTACACAAATCATCACTGTAGACACCTCAGTTCATCCTTCTACTAAGTTTGCCAATCTGGTCCTACCTGTTGCCAACATCTCCATCTTCTACAAAGTGGGTGGTCTTTCTCTTCATCCCACTCATGAAGAAGATAATTTGAAGGGCCACAAGGAATTGTTTGCTTCTTTGAAGTGTTTTCCAACAGTATATAGATCACCCGAATCAGAGTCTGCCAAGCAGATGATGCCATATTTACCAAGAGATGGAGCAATCCAAGTGTTATCTGTCAGGGTAATTTGCTCCTTGTTGATCTTTCCGTAACACTTGTGGATCCATTCATTTTCTGACTTAAGGCTCATGTACTTCATATGCCAATATATGGTCCCACAAATGAAAGGTGAAAAGGAAGCTTTTATTTTTATTTTAACTGTTTTAATGTTAATTTATTTTTGACACAGAGAGAGACAGAGACAGAGCCCAAGCCAGGGAGGAGCAGAGAGGGAGCCACAGAATCTGAACCAGGCTCCAGGATCTGAGCTATCAGCAGACCCCAACGTGGGGCTTGAACTCGTGGGGCTTGAACTCACCAACCTCGAGATCATGACCTGAGCCAAAGTCAGACGCTTAACCGACTAAGCCATCCAGGCGCCCCAAAAAGGAAGCTTTTAAATAACATATGTATATTAGTTTTCAAAAAAGAATCATATAAATGTGGGTGACTGGCTGGCTCAGTCGGTACAGCATGTGACGCTTGATCTCAGGGTTGTGAGTTCAAGCCCCACAATGGGTATAGAACTTCTTAAAAAATCACATGAAAGGGGCGCCTGGGTGGCGCAGTCGGTTGAGCGTCCGACTTCAGCCAGGTCACGATCTTGCGGTCCGTGAGTTCGAGCCCCGCGTCGGGCTCTGGGCTGATGGCTCAGAGCCTGGACCCTGTTTCTGATTCTGTGTCTCCCTCTCTCTATGCCCCTCCCCCGTTCATGCTCTGTCTCTCTCTGTCCCAAAAAAATAAATAAACGTTAAAAAAAAAAATCACATGAAAGTCTGCTTTTTGTGTTTCATTTTTAAAAATAAAATATATGTTTGGGGAGCCTGGGTGGCTCAGTTGGTTGAGCATCAGACTTCGGCCCAGGTCATGATCTTGCAGTTCGCGAGTTCGAGCCCCACGTGGGGCTCTGTGCTGACAGCTCAGAGCCTAGAGCCTGCTTCGAATTCTGTGTTTCCCTCTCTCTCTCTGCCCCTCCCCTGCTCATGCATGCTCTGTCCTCTCTCTCTCTCCCAAAAGTAAGCATTAAAAAAAAGTTTTAAAAATAATAAAAATAAAAATAAATAAAATATATGTTTATGAGGCGCTTGGGTGGCTCAGTCAGTTAAGCGTCCAACTCTTTATTTCAGCTCACGTCATGATCTCATGGTTCCTGAAATCGAGCGCCGCCAGTGGGGCTCTGCACTGACAGTGTGGAACCTGCTTAGGATTCTCTCTCTCCTTCTCCCTCTGCTCCCCACCCAGCTCACAGTCTCTCTCTAAAACTTAAAACAGCTAAAAATAAAAATAAAAAAATATGTTTCAAACGCACCATAAACAAAATTGTTGAAAACTTCCGTCCTTCTGTGCTTCTTATGACTTAACTTGCCTCTCCACCTTACCTGCGAAGCCGCCCTCACCCTTGCTTACCCCCACCTTCCTTTGCCAGAAAGAGAAAGGGGGCACATAGCCAGAAGGAGCACTCTCCGTTCCCATCTTGTTCTGTCTTGCTGGTTAGGCTAGTAATGATCATTTCTGTGCACCTACACTAATCTAGCAGTGTCAAATTGAGAAGGGAAAAAAAAGTACATAAATAGAGTGCCTGGCTGACTGAGCCCATAGTGCATGCCACTCTTGATCTGGCAGTCATGAGTTCAAGTCCCACGTTGGGCGTAGAGTTTACTTTAAAAAAAAAGTGGGGTGTCTGGGTGGCTCAGTCCGACTTCAGCTGTAGTCATGATCTTGCAGTTTGAGAGTTCGAGCCCCACATTGAGCTCTGTGCTGACAGCTCAGAGGCTAGAGCCTGCTTCGGATTCTGTGTCTCCCTCTCTCTCCTTCACAAATAAATAAACATTAAAAAAAATGAAAAGAAAAAAAAAGTACTGGGGTGCCTGAGTGGCTCAGTTGGTTAAGCCTCTGACTCTCAATTTCTGCTCAGGTCATGATCTCACAGTTTCATGAGTTCGAGCCCTGCATCAGGCTCTGCACTGACAGTGTGGAGCCCGCTTAGGATTCTGTCTCTGCCCACCCCAACCCTGCCGCCTCTCCCCTGCTTATGCACTCTCTCTCAAAATAAATAAATTGAAAATAAATAAAAAATTAAAATTCAACTTTATTGTACAGTTTCGTGATTTTGAGAAATGTACAGAACCATGTAACTACTATCATAGTGGAGATCTAGAACATTTCCATTACCCCAAAAGTTTCCTCTGAAGCTTTTTCTTTTCCCCTTAAACCAAATGTGGGGTGCCCTCTTCTGACACTAATTGTGATGTCTTTTTCTGACAACACTTCAGTCAATTCAATTCAGTTCTGACATCAACTACCCAGAGTTAGTGTCAGACTTCACAGGTTTAAGGGTTCAGTCCCACAAGACTGCCCCCATTTCAGATGCCAGCTGCAAATAGGGTGCCCAGACTGCCACATGTCTGCCTGGTTGGCTACAAATTTAGGGGTTCCCATCAAAACCTTAGAGGAGAAAGCAGGAAAAGACCTCTCTGACCTCAGCCATAGCAATCTCTTACTCGACACATCCCCAAAGGCAAGGGAATTAAAAGCAAAAGTGAATTACTGGGACCTTATGAAGATAAAAAGCTTCTGCACAGCAAAGGAAACAACCAACAAAACTAAAAGGCAACCAACAGAATGGGAAAAGATATTTGCAAATGACATATCGGACAAAGGGCTAGTATCCAAAATCTATAAAGAGCTCACCAAACTTCATACCCGAAAAACAAATAACCCAGTGAAGACATGGGCAGAAAACATGAAAAGACACTTCTCTAAAGAAGACATCCGGATGGCCAACAGGCACATGAAAAGATGTTCAACGTCGCTCCTCATCAGGGAAATACAAATCAAAACCACACTCAGATATCACCTCACGCCAGTCAGAGTGGCCAAAATGAACAAATCAGGAGACTATAGATGCTGGAGAGGATGTGGAGAAACGGGAACCCTCTTGCACTGTTGGTGGGAATGCAAATTGGTGCAGCCGCTCTGGAAAGCAGTGTGGAGGTTCCTCAGAAAATTTAAAATAGACCTACCCTATGACCCAGCAATAGCACTGCTAGGAATTTATCCAAGGGATACAGGAGTACTGATGCATAGGGGCACTTGTACCCCAATGTTTATAGCAGCACTCTCAACAATAGCCAAATTATGGAAAGAGCCTAAATGTCCATCAACTGATGAATGGATAAACAAATTGTGGTTTATATACACAATGGAATACTACGTGGCAATGAGAAAGAATGAAATATGGCCTTTTGTAGCAACGTGGATGGAACTGGAGAGTGTGATGCTAAGTGAAATAAGCCATACAGAGAAAGACAGATACCATATGGTTTCACTTTTATGTGGATCCTAAGAAACTTAACAGAAACCCATGGGGGAAGGGAAGGAAAAAAAAAAAAAAAAAGAGGTTAGAGT